>NC_062561.1:225062958-225363625 GCF_022837055.1 Prionailurus viverrinus | reverse complement strand
AAGTCATTGAGGGTAATGATCTTGTCTCCAAGTACAGCAATATTATATGACCAGTTGGGTAATCTGCCTGTAATTCTTTGCAATTATAGCAATTTTAGATAAAATTCCATGTATGTGACCTATGTGATGCTTGGGCTGTAAAACTGAAAATGCTAAAGGGTTATGGTAAAAAATAATAGTAAAACATACAAATTACCAAACTTAACATTAGCGGATGCCTGTATCCTAGCAGTCTTATCGAAAAGTTAATCTCAGTCATTATAAGGGTTTTATTTTTATCCCAATTTTATTTAAAATGTTAGAAGTCAGGGGTGCCTGGGTGGCTCAGTCGATTAAGCATCTGACTTTGTCTCAGGTTATTATCTCATCGGAGTGAGATATTATCTTTAATAATTATCTTGTGAGTTTGAACCCCACATCTTGCTCTGTGCTGACATCTCAGAGCCTGGAGCCTGCTTCACATTCTGTCCCTTCCCTGCTCTCACTCTGTCTCTCTCTCTCTCAAAAATAAAACATTATTTTTTTAAAAAAAATGTTAGAAGTCTGACATCGATTTTAACTGTAACAAACAACATTGTCACTGATATGATCATTGTTCAGAGTCTCAAGGTCCACACTCTAGACCCAAGATGGACTCACGTGGTCTATGGTCCTGTCACTCTTTCTCCTTGTTTTTATGAGTTGGCTACACCTTTTCCATTTGTTTCATCATATATTGCATTTGACTTAATATTCCAACAAATCTTACCAAGTATATTCTTTATGCTGGAAGTACAGCACTGGGTAAACTCATCTAAATTCCTTCCCTCAACAATTTTAGTCTGTGGTCTTTCAATCAAAACTAGAAGTTACTGTCAAGCAAATTCTGCTTTGTCCTTTCACTTTTTTTTTTATGAGAATAGGGGCAGGAGGGGGTGTAGCTGGTGAGTTGCTAAAAATACCAAAATCTAAATAAATTACTGTCCCACAAGTGAAATGCTTTAAATCATATTAAGTGAATCAAATACTTTCAGTAACACAAGTATTCCTTGGCGAATATCCGGTATTTGCCAAGAGTAATAGAATTCCCGCAGCCTTTGAGAGATCAGATTTGTTAAAAGACAAAGACACAATAGGAATGGTTTATGCTATAGTGTTTACTTGCCACCTATAAAACATTGTAATCTAACAAAATTACTTAAAATATATTTTTTTTTTCCTTTTATGATAACATCATTACAAATTTTGATCAGGTAAAGCTATAAATAACTAACTGTATTACATTTGAAAACATGTGAATAGGTCATTTATTTCAGAGATAAATTCATATCATTAAATATTTTAGAAATTGTGAAAGTCTCTACAATGACCCCCAATGGTCTCTGTAGCCTGGATCCATGTCTTTGTATAATATTCACCCCTTGAGTATGAGCAGGGATTATTTGACTAACTTTTAAATAATAGAACACCATGGAAATGATGGGTTAACATTTCTAAAATCAGGTCAAAAAAAAAAAAACAACAAAAAGAGACTGGCTTTCATCTTGAGAACTCTCTTATTTATATGGAAAGAGAGCACACAGAATGGACAAGAGGGAATATTCAAAGACATAAATGCTGGATAACTTCCCAGATTTTAATACAGAACTGAATCTTGGGTAGGATGGGAAATATATTCATATCTAGACATATTTTAATGAAATTTCATTTAAGGAATTGCAGTTTGGGGAAGATAAATAGAATGTTTAATTCTGAAAAGGAAGGTAGAACCAAAGAAAATTGGATGACTCTAAAGGAGGGAAGGAGAAAATAAACATGGTAACAGCAAAATTAAAATATAAAATAATAGTAGACATATCCGTCAACACAACACATTCAATACCTATTTGAAATATGTTATACCTTAAATGTGTGTGTGTGTGTGTGTGTGTGTGTGTGTGTGTGTGTTTAATTTGCCTAATCTAGACAGAGAATCTCAGAGTGGCTTAAAGATTTACAGGAGTGCCAACTCAAAATGGTATTTTACTGAATAATCTTCTAATACTTTAAAATCATAGTTTAGAATATTTTCAAAAAATTTCAAAATGTTTTACATACCAGCAAATCCTGATTTAAAAAAAATAGCAATTAAGCAAAAAAAAAGATAAATTAAAATAAAACTTTGGAATATATATTTGAAATCCTATATAAAATAGTAATCAGTTTGAAAGAACTTTCTAAAAGAATTATAACCCATATTTAAATGGCATGTTTACTGGAATGAAGAGAACATGTTTATCATACAGCTTATAAAAATTCCCCAAAATACTTATTCATGCTGAAACTTATTGAATAAAATCCAAAATCCATGTCCGGTAAACAATAAAGTGAACAAATCAATAGATTAGTAATAGATTATTAATAGAAGCTACTTCCTTAATGTCTCACAATTGCCCCAAATTCAACAACAAAGATTCCTCAGCATGGTGACCTTGCCAGCAGCATTACCTTTGAAACTGAGAATAAACCTAATTACTATCAACACTCTTAGTTGTCTTTTAAGTTCATGCAGTATAAGGAGCAGTACATCGAAGGGAGAAGGATGGGGAGCCTGGGTGGCTCAGTAGGTTAAGTGTCTGACTTCGGCTCAGGTCACCATCTCAAGGTTCATGGGCTCAAGTCCTGAGTTGGGATCTGTGCTGACAGCTCAGAGCCTAGAGCCTTCTTGGGGATTATGTCTCTTCCTTGCTCTCTGTCCCCCCCTGGTTTGCACTCTGTTGCTCTCTCTCAAAAATAAATAAATCTCAAAAAAACTTTTAGAAGTAAGAAGGATGAACACTTACCATACAAGAAACATTAGTTTTCATGTATATCATAAAACACACAAGACATGTTGGGTGGAAATATCCCCTTAAGAGCAGCAATTGAAAAAAAAAAATCTAGATATAACCCAAATAAGAAATGTTGGGATTCTTACGAAGGCAGCTACAGTTCTTCGTTACAAGAGATAATTGTCTGTGTGTGTGTGTGTGTGTATGTGTGTGTAGACTCAAAGAGAAAGCACCAATAAATGACTCTGAGAAAATTTAAAAAAATGTACAAAAAAGAAACAGTGTGAGAGAAAGATATATAAAATGAGGGGAAATAAAAGAGAAGCAAGAGGAGAGAGACAGAGAGGGAGAGAGAGAGGGAGAGGAGAGCAAGGAGAGAAAGTGAAAGAAGGCAGGAGCTAGGGAGAGAAGGGGTAGGCAGTATTAAAGACAAATTCACGGGAAAAGTTCACGACTGGACAGACAACAATAAGAGGAGGTTCTTCAATCGATGGGAAGACTTTTACATTTTCTCCTCATTAAGATTCTGACTTTGCCAATTTTGTAAAAAGAATGCCTCAATTTTACAATTTAAAAAATAAGTTTTAAATCAGAAAGCAAAATTGCAAATTTTATCTAATGCATCAAAGAGTAGTTCTATAAAGTTTTTAAAACATCTCACTAACTGCAAGACTGAGTCGCGAGATTGACATTAGTGCGGAAACGACAGGAAATTAGAAGACTGTAGGGAATGTATAAGATGCGGTGTTTACTGACATAAACATTCTAGATCCCTTACAAGGTTTTACCCTCTTTACGTAATTAACTTACCGGAGGAGGCAGAGGTGGAAATGAGTTAGCCCAGGTGGGCGTTTTCATCCAGAGCTGAAGACATTATTAGGCAGAAGCACATGCACCCAGCTTCTCATTTGGTGCATCAGTTCGAGTTAATTTGGTTTACCGCGATGCCTGAAAGAAATGACAATCTTCAAAATAGCGATCAGATGTACTGTAAGAAGTCCTTCACTGTAATGCAATACTTTCTAGGAGGATTTGATTCCCCATTTGGCTCCTCTGCAGATTCTGTTTATCAAGATGTATGCAAGATTTTAGTAAGCAAGCAACTACCACCTCCGCGGAATGAACTTTCAAGGGGATGTTTACAGGAACATTTTGAGGTACATAAATGCTCTGACGGAGACAGCGTGGTCTCTTCTCTGTAACTTCTCAAAAACTGATCTCATGTTGATATGCATATTATTAGGGCTACTTGTCAACTTTAAGAAATAATTCTAAACCTCAAAAACTATACACATCTGAGATGCTCATTGAACAGAAGTATTCAATACTAAATTTGAGTAGGATGAATATTTATCAATTCTTACATTTCAAAACATTCAAGATACTTGATGTCCAGGAATAACATCTGAATGAGAAACAGGAAATGAGGAAGGACTGCCTGGGGCCACTTGGACTGGTCTGCCTCAGTCACCTGTCTTCTTTTGTGTCCAATGTTTGGGTCTATTCAGTCTGTTCCCCACATTCTGTAAGAGTGTTAATGCTCCTGAGTAGACCTAACTGTCCGCCTTGGCAAGGAACTGATTATCCTTTATGAAATACTCATAACAGCTTTTGACAAAACAAGAAAATAAAATTAGATGATACTGACCTCCGAATGAGCTTTAAAGGTAAAGGAAAGAAAGGGAAAGAGGTGAAGGAAGATGTTCAGTGGAAGTCATTTTAGAAATGTTACATTTGAAACACCCACAAGGAATCACAAGTGGAAACGTGCAAAGTCTATGGCTCAGTAGAGAAATCAGCTCAGAGCTCATGATTTAAAGCCAACACATATTTATTATTTTCCGCTTTATTTATTTGTTCCAAAATAAATTAATGCAACATGCTCTGGGGTCATTATGAGGATAATTAAAATACTTTACACTTGGTAAACCAAAGAAACTACTAATTAAAAAGACACTGGAAACGGGCCATCGTATATTATAAAGAGATTGTTGCCTTTTTATATGCAAGACCCAAGGAAGAGGAAATTCGTGTCAAAATTCTCTGGTATTTTCTTATAATTTAGAAAATTCTGGTATTTTCTTATAATTTAGAAAAAAAAAGAACCTTTCATTCCATTTAATTGGGGAGAGGCAATTAAAAAAAAATTCAATTTAACTCCCTCGGATCATGTTCGGCTTCAAATCTGTGTTTTAACCTGCACCTTCGGGCTCTGAGTTCTATGGAATGGTACTCTTCTGCAAACGCCTGCACTCAAAATGAATTATCTCTTCTCTTTCATTTCAGTTCCCTTAGAGCAACTGTTAGAGGGACGAGGGAGAGAAAAAAAAAATCACAAGAGTACTGAATGTAAAGCCCCTTAATGAGAAGCCACGAGGGGTGTGGAGAAGGACTTAGCACTTAAACGGGGAGGGGCAGTTTGTCTGCTCCACATTGCCTCGGGTAAATCTTGCCAATTTCTCTGGTGACCAAGCAATTTGGCAATGCATTTGACACAAGGAATGCAGGTATTTTGCCATGCAACATATCTGTATCTATCTATATCTATATTTATATCTATATCTATATCTATATCTATATCTATATCTATCTATATCTATCTATATCCATATCTATATCTATCTGTATCAATATCACCTTTATCTATATCTATCTATATTATCTATATCTATATCTATATCCACATATCCCTGGTTAAAACTGATGAAAAACTTGAAAGCCTCTCTTTAAGAAATACTTTTTTTTGCACACATAATCCACATGGAGACACTGAAAATAGTAAGAGTATGTCTAAACAGTAGAGTGTGCGTGAAAGTAGGCATGGGTTGGTCTCAGGAAGGTAATAAAGCACATAATAAAATATATGATGTGATAAATACAGAGCTGACAGAAAGTGAAACTACTGAACTCTCACTTGTACCTCTATTTTTTAATCAATAATTAAAAAATTATATTCTACACATAAAGGAAGAAATGCAATGTGGATGACAAAGTCCCTGGGGCAGCCTCCTGTGTGTTTTGGGGGGAGTATCTGTGTGCGGTGTGCTTCTCTCGGGATGACCGGGATAGTTGAGTGTGAGTGGTTATCAGTGAACAGGGGGCATCTGTGAATAATCTTTCTAGTTAATACGGTCATTGAACATAATCTTTGTTCACAAGTGTCCTAATCTTCCATTCGTACATCACCGTTCTAACCCCGAGGTAATTGCTATGGAAAATCCATGGACCTGAGATCTGTACTGACGATATGTGCCATGGATTCCTTTACACCAAAGCGAGCAGAACTACTAAAGCATGGCTATTGATAATGGTCTCCTGCTCCTCTGCTCTCAGCAGGACCCTTTCTCCCTGGCATCGATAAAGGTGGAATGATTAGAATAGTGAAGAGCTAAAATGACTGTTAACTCCTAAATACTGGTTCTCAGAGCTCCGCAGGGGTTCCTCTTCAGTTCTTATTTCAAGAGACCATTTTAGTAGTTAGTGTCCATTTACAATAGTAATGTATCACCATACTGTGAGGAATGATTGGTTTCACTAAGAAAGCTTGATGGCATCCTTAAACGTAATGGTATCAAATTTTCTTCCATAAGAAAGAACTGTATTTTGTGGGGCACCTGGGTGGCTCAGTCAGTTAAGCATCTGGCGCTTGATGGCTCAGGTCATGATTCACTGTTGGGGAGCTCGAGCCCCGGGTAGGCTCAGAGGCCTGCTTGGGATTCTCTCTCTCCCTCACTCTTCTCCTCTCCTCTCTCTCTCTCAAAACAAGTAAACATTTTTTTTTTTTTACATAGAAAAATACTATAGTTTGTTTTTGCAATGAAACTATGAAATACACTTGATTCTGGTGCCTCGTATGTTGGTGAATATGTCTGATTTTTGAAGGCAAGGGATTTCTTTTAGATCAGAGTTTTCTTATTTCTAATATATTACCATACCTCCTGAGATTCAACTGAAATCCTTGCATTTTATTGTCGACTTTCTTTTTACCTCAATCATATTTTTTAAATGTTTATTTATTTTTTAAGAGGGAGACAGAGAGCGAGCAGGGGAGGAGCAGAGAGAGGGGGAGACACAGAATCCAAAGCAGGCTCCAGGCTCTGAGCTGTCAGCACAGAGCCCCACGTGGGGCTCAAACTCACAAACCACAAGATCATGACCTGAGACAAAAGCAGAGCCTTAACCGACTGAGCCACCCAGGTGCCCCATAACTGGTTTTAAATAAGGTGTGCCAAGCACACTATTCCTTCCATATCTGTTCTGAGGGATCATATCTGGAGGTTTTTTGTTTTTGTTTTTGTTTATTATTTAGGAATTGACTTTTCTCAGTCTTTCATATTTATAATTTTTTTTTAAATTACATTTTTTGCTTCTCCAAATGATTTTGTAAATGTCCATATTATGAACTTCAAACTGCTGACACAATAGAAGCAATAACATGGTCTGAAATTCTCTTAAATTTGGGGGATTGCACCCAGTGTACCTTAAAGGGAATCAGTTATAGACTTGAAAGGTACCGCCTCTTATCTTCTTTCCTACCATCAATTTGGTCATTGTTAAAGGAAATTCAAAGATTTTCACAAAATTAAGAAAAAGTTAAGCTTTTCATCATTTGGCAAAAGATGGAAGCGATGCAGAAAAAGATCTATTGTTATTGGTATGGTTGAAAGAGAACAGTAGGTTTGTGAAAAACATTGTCTGGTTTCTATCTCTTGGTGTCCTGATTTCAATTCCAATATATTCAAAGGTATCTAAGTATTATCTGTTCCAGAAAAATAGTAGGCACTCCAAAGCCTGAGAGATATGATAGAAATTGTAAGCTGGAAGAACTAATTGATGATTTCTGAATTAACACTGAAAAAAAAAAAAAAACAGCACAAAATAGAGAATGGGAAACTAAGTCACAGGCACTGATGTAATGAATGACAGGAGAGTAGCAAAATATTGGAATAGATTATATAATAAAAGATTTCTGAGTTCTTACAATGGATTATAATGGTGAAATTGGTTAACTTGTAATGGTTAAAAATTATATTGATCCACTCTAAGAATTGACACAAAATTAACACAATATTTAAAGGAGAAAATGAATGCCATAGTGTATGTGGACTTCAGTAGCCATTTAAAAATATCTTTTTTTTTTCATAGAGAAACGGAAAAAAATATTTGTTGGCTGATGGTAAAGTTGGGAGAAGCACATGCATTTTGAGTATATATCTCTTAAGTTCTTGACTCTTAAATAAAATAATTTTATGGTCTTATGGTAAAGGATAAATGCTGAAGAATATTTTAAATTCCTGGAAAGTTAGCATGGTTAGAAAAAGGGGGTACCTGGTTGGTTCAGTCAGGTAAGATTCCAACTCTGGATTTCGGTTCGGGTTACGATCTCACATTTTATGGGACTGAGCCCTACATTGGGTTTTGTACTTTCAGCTCAGAACCTGCCTGGGATTCTCTCTCTCCCTCTCTCTGGCCCGCCCCTGCTCACACTCTCTTTTTCAAAATAAATAAAGATTACAAAAAAAGAATAGTTAGAAAAGGTTTTGTCATCAAACATTAAATCATATCTCAAAGCACTTTTAACAAAAACAATGTAATGTTTTACTAATAATAGAAAATAGTTTACAGAAACAGAATGAGGATTCCAAAATTAGATTCTAGTATGTACAGAAATTTAATATATGGCAGAGTGATATGTCATTTCTATGGGATATGTACTTTGCTGAAAAAATGGGCTATGCATCTGGAAACAAAATTTGTAAATTTGCCTCATACTCTAGAGAAAGATCAGTGCAAACTGCATGAAAGGTAAAATATTTAAAAATAATCAAGAGTAATGAATAAATGTTAGTAGGGTAAATGCATACACAAAGGGAGATTTAGAAATAAGAAAGCAAGAAGCAATAAAATATATAATATTTAGTATCCAAAGTTTTATACTTTTAAATTTAAAACAGTGTCATTATACAGCTTCAAAACAAAGCAATTGGCAAGCGTTTAACAGAGATAAAATTTTGATACTAACATTGTTTAAACACCTGCTACTAATTAAGAAAAAAAAGATACAGAGTGATAAAAAAAAAATTGGCAAAGAATTTGAATTCATGAAAGGGGATATCCAAAGAGAATCCCAAAGCTTCCAATAGACTGAAGGAAAGATACTCAATCTTAGAGGTTGTCAAAAAAAATTGAATAAAAATAACAATAAAAAAGATTTCTTCTCATTAGGGAAAACTGAATAAATAATAAAACCTAGTGCTTGTAGGAATATAAGAAATCCAGAATTCTCATACATTGCTGTTACAAATATGCATTAGAAAAGTAGTTTTTAAAAGCAATCTGATATAGCAATTGAAATTAAAATATACACTCTTCAGGCAGAAACTCACTTTATACAGTAAATCTATAAAGATGAAAGCATCACTATATACCATTATAGAGTTATTATTTTGGTATCTTTTATAGTAGCAGAAATCTGGGAACTTCTAGAATATCCACCAACAGGAAATGGTTAAGTAAAAAAATGGTGCATTTTAATGGAGAATATTATGCAGCTCTTAAAAATAAGTCACATATATGTAAATATATTTTTAATTTATATATATTAAATATATGTATAAAAATAGTGTGTATATACATGTGTATATACATACACTATATATATTTAAATTTTGTATACATGGTGTATATACACATACCAGGTAGGCTTGGAGGCATTTTCATAATATTTTGTTAGGTGAGAAATGTAACATGAGAGAAAATAATACAGAATGTTACCATATTTACTCCCCAATTCATATATATATAAGACAGAGAGACAGAGAGAGAAATCTTGACATCAGTTACCAAAGCTGTAATGGCTTCGGTAGAGAGTATCAAAGATTAAGAAGCAAAAAGAGACCACACAATAATAGATTCCCACATCATTATGATGCTTAAATACATGTTAAACATGCAAAAAAATTTGTGAAAACCGTGTAAATAAAAATAAATGTGTGATGATAAAGACTAAAAATTGACATCGACAAATAAAATGGTTATCTACAAGATGTATATTTTCCCCTATAGGCCCTGAAGAGCATGCCCAGATACTGTCAACACCTGGATTTCTGCTCGGCGATACTCCATACCTATGAGAGAATAAATTTCTGTCCTTTTAACCTAGCAAGTTTGTGTTGATTGGTTACAGCAGCCACAAAAACCATATAGGAAATAAATTGGAAATAGCTTTGACTCAGAGATACAAACAAGCCTGAAGGAATGGGTCCCATGGAAGACAGCCAACACAAAATTATAACGAAGAGAATATCAAATTTAAGCACTGGACATAACAGTATACAAACAGGACAAATCCCATTCTGCAGCAATACTAAGATATTTTCCTGATGCTAAAATTTTGGGAAAGATGGGGACATTTTCAGTTGTGGGTGCCATTTGAAGTATCAATCTTGCCTGTTGCTAATGTTTGGGTGCAGGGACAATGGGGAAAGTGATTTAGCAAATGCTTATGAGGTACAGAATCCATTTGTCTAGACTGGAATTTAGAAGTGATTCTGCTTCCCAGGATCATAATTGTGAAAACAGAAAATCACAACATAGCCATCTTCATAAAGACATATGTATTGAGTACTGACACCAAAATTGCATGTTTTAAGGTACCAGACTGCCCAGCCAAAGAATGCCAGCTACTCATGAGTCTAAGGATATTAGTTTCTTTCCAAACTGAAGACTCCTGGACTACAACTGATAGACTTGGAGAAGGTGATGAGACTATGACACTACGATTTCTCATCTGACAAAAATCTATTAATGCAGTCAGGATACATGGGGATTTTTCAGCCCATGTCTCACCTCGTTGAACTATCTTCAGCTGAATTTTTCACGTCAACTAATATCAATGTGTGCCTCAATCACACATTGAATTTTTGATACTCCAAGGTATACAATTAATTCATTACATTGATAGTCATTTTTAAAAATTAAGTTATAGCCATTTTATTGAGTAAAAAATGTCAAAATATAAATAGAAGAAAAAATTTAAAAAGCAGGTGATCATCAAATATTCAAGTATTTTGATTTTTTAAAGTTTATTTATTTTTGAGAGAGAGAGAGACAGAGAGATAGAGAGAGAGAGCATGAGCAGGGTAGGTGCAGAGAGAGAGGGAGACAGAATCTGAAGCAGTCTCCAGTCTCTGAGCTGTCAGCACAGAGTCTGATGTGGGGCTTCAACTCACAAACCCACAAGATAATGACCTGAGCCCAAGTCAGACGCTTACGGATTGAGCCACCAAGGTGGCCTTCAATGTATTTTAAAATGGTAGTTATTAGGTAAAATGTGAATGTGAATTTACACGCAGATTTGTAATCTTAAATAATCATGAATTAAGAATTACATATTATGCCATACCTGGCTTTTACCAAAAAACAAATAATCAATCACGAAATGGGCAGAAGACGTGAACAGACATTTTACCAAAGAAGACATCCAGATGGCTAACAGACACATGAAAAGATGCTCAACATCACTCGTCATCAGGAAAATACAAATCAAAACCATGATGAGATACCACTTCCCACCTGTCAGAATAAAATTAACAACACAGGAAACAATAGATATTGGTAAGGATGTGGAAAAAGGGGAACCCTCTTACACTGCTGGTAGGAATGCAAACTGGTGCGGCCACTGTGGAAAACAGTACAGATGTTCTTCAAAAAGTTAAAAATAGAACTGCCCTAGGATCCAGCAATTGCATTACTAGGTATTTACTCAAAGGATACAAATATACTGATTTTTTAAAAAAAATTTAAATGTTTATTTATCTTTGAGAGAGATGGAGAGACAGAGTGCAAACAGGGGAGAGGCAGAGAGAGACACACACACACAGAATCTCTGAGCTGTCAGCGCAGAACTTGATGCAGGGCTGGAACTCACAAACCGCCAGATCATGACCTGAGCCGAAGTCTGACCCTCAACCGACTGAGCCACCCAGAAAGAAGAATATGCACCCTGATGTTGATAGCAACATTACAACAATAGCCAAATTTTGAAAACAGCCCAAATATCCATCGACATATGAATAGATAAAGAAGATGTGGTATATATATTTACATACACACACCCACACAATGGAATATTACTCAGCAATCCAAAAGAATGAAATCTTGCCATTTACGTGGATATATCTGATATTCATTTTTGCTTTTCAAATATAATTTTGGCTTTCCATCTTCCATGGACATCATCAAATTGTACTTCACTTCGCTTTTGAAGTTTGGTGTGACCATGGGATTTGCACTGGCAAATGAAAGGTCAGCAGAGGTGACTGGCATATTTCCCAAATGGAAACTTGAGGAGCCACTGTTGAATTGCCATTAATTTAATTTTCCTGCCTAGGAAATCATGGATACATGGTGGTGGGAACCATGAGACTTGGTCCTTCAGGAAGACAGAGGTAGAGTGATGCTCCCTCCCACTCCACAGCCCCTCCCCCAACCAGCTGCCCAATCTTATCTGATAGAAGTGTGTGAGCAAGAAAATGGGTATATGTATATACCCACTTATTTATTTTTTATTATTGAGATACAGAGAGAGACAGAGCATGAACATGGGAAGGGCAGAGAGAGGAGGAGACACAGAATACAAAGCAGGTTCCAGGCTCTGAGCTGTCAGCAGAGAACCCCACGTGGGGCTCGAACTCACAAACCGTGAGATCATGACCTGAGTTGAAGTCAGACACTTAACCGACTGAGCCACCCCTAGAAAATGGCACCCCTAGAAAATGGATATTTTTTAATCCAGTGAGATGCAGAGTTTATTTATTATAGTATAATAACCTCACAAATGCTTGAATAATTCAAACGTAAACATTTTCATTTGTGGTTTTAGGCTACGATTAGAGATTAATGCAAAATTTAAATTTATAATCATGTAATTATTTATTTAACATTCAGAGATAATACCGTATTTTATACGCACATTTGTCTGATTTCAATCACAACCTATTTAACAGTATCGTGGTTTATATTGCAAAATAGGTATGCCATATGATTATATCTTCAATATACTTTTTTTTTTTAATTTTTTTTTCAACGTTTTTATTTATTTTTGGGACAGAGAGAGACAGAGCATGAACGGGGGAGGGGCAGAGAGAGAGGGAGACACAGACTCGGAAACAGGCTCCAGGCTCCGAACCATCAGCCCAGAGCCTGACGCGGGGCTCGAACTCAAGGACCGTGAGATCGTGACCTGGCTGAAGTCGGACGCTTAACCGACTGCGCCACCCAGGCGCCCCTTCAATATACTTTTTATAGAGTCTTCAAAAAGTAAAGGAAAAACTTTGGAAATCCCTTATGAAATCAGTAGCCTCATACATTTTAAAACAACTCATATCTATTAATTTCCTTTAATGAAAACAAAATATTAACTTCACTCCAAGTAGCTTGCTTTTAGTTGGAGACAAAGGTTTTGTAAAACTCCTTTTTACTCTATAAGTCATATCATACTAAAAGAATATCAAAGTAAATAATCTCATTCTCAAATCTTTCTCTGTCCTTCTGTCTCTGTTTCTCTCTTCATACACACACAAAACACACACATACATAAATGGACATTCATACGTTGATACAGATCAGTTCCTATATCTGATCTCAAAATAGTGGAGTTACAGGAGAAAACCATTTCAATCTTGTTCACTATTTGAACCAATATATTGCCCAGGACCTAAAACAGGAGGGAAGGCATGTAGGAAAAGGGGGGAGGGAGAGAAAGAAGGGAAAGATGATGGGAGGCAGGAAGACCTAGTTGAATTCAACAGGTCAGATTTCAGAAAAAAGCAGGGTCAGAAGAAGTTGGGTTCAGGGTGTTCAGGACTGCATTTAACACACACACACACACACACACACACACACACACATTTTTCAAGGTATTTTACTACTTTATTTAAGATCATTCAACTGTAGTTAGATCCGAATTGCAAAGCCTTTTAAATGACTTTAAAGTCTCAGGACTAGCGTTTCTGGGAACGTGCTTCAGAGTGGTAAATTGGATTTTACAAACAATTTAATCCTTCTTGGTTCAGTCACATTCACACAAGTTTTGAGTGAAGTGAAATTAGCAAAAGGTCACCCTCTGGATTTTCACCCATGCATAAGTTTAAGTAATGAATGAAAAGGAAACCAAATAAAGGATGTAGGTTATATATCAAAAATCTTGCACAATTCTTGGATTCTATAAACATTTGGCTTTGTTTTTAAACTTGCTTTTGTTTTTAATATACCAATAAACTTGTTAATATTTTCTGCTTCTGGTTATAGTAGCATAAATAATATAAATAATATACATCGGATAATTAAATAGTAACATAAGACATGTACACTAATAAATAATTACTTGAAGAAATATATATAATTACTTGAAGAAATAAGTATCTAACAATTTAATGGAATCAAATATAATTTTGCTTTAGTGCTATTTTAAAGATATTATGGAATAAATTTTCATTTGTAATTCAAAAGGAAATTACGGCATAAAAACATAAATGAAATACTAACATTAAAAAAGTTACTAATGTGGAACAAAGCCTTAATGTACTAAATATACTAAATTGCCAGATGGGAACCACTGAGTAAAAACAATTGCTATGGTTGTACAAATAGCTAAATATTAAAGAATTTTAGCTGTTATAATAATGTATAGGGTTTTTCCAAACAAAATGAAAAATATTCTTTTTTGAAATACCAAAGACAGTATTATATCTATTTGTAGAGTGAATTTCTATTTCTCATAAAATGAAGCTCACTTCAAATTTTGTCATAGATTATATACTTAAATCATATATGTCATAGATTATGTACTTAAAATTATTTTAGGTCATGCCTGAATACAAATGAAATTATATGCATTTAAAAAAATTCTGGGTACCTGGGTGACACAGTCAGTTAAGCGGCTGACCTTTGGTTTCAGCTCAGGTCATGATCTCACAGTTTGTGAGTTCGAGCCCCTGTGTTGGACTCTGTGCTGATAGCCCTGAGCCTGCTTGGGATTGTCTCTCTCCATTTCTCTCTTTGCCCCTAACCTGGCTCGTGCTTTCTCTTATCTCTCTCTCTCCACAATAAGTAAATAAACATTAAAAAAATCTATTCTCATAAAAGCCAATAATCACATGTAAACCTAAATTTAATATGCTAACCTTTATGAAACAAATTTTGTATTCATCACAGAGAGCACGGTGATGAATTTACTAAATTTTACCAAAGACAGGCTGGTATTTATGCAGTTTTTCAATATGTTTTCCATGTAAACTTATATAGTAGAACTGTTTCAAAAACCTTGCACGGAGGGCTTTCTTATCCTTAGAAGTTCATAGTAGTTTGTTTTTTGTATATGCTGCAAAATGTCAGTGTTACAAATCTTCTTTGTTAGTTTATGTTTTGTGGTTATGTTTTGCATTCATCTGGCTGATATGAAAATTTTTATTCCTCCTTTTTAAAAACCTTCTTTCCAATATAATTTTGTGTGTGCTTAACATATCATTGTGTATGTTTTTATTTTTTTAATTTTCTGAATTGATTTGTTTTAGGCACATCCCTTATGTAAGACACAACTTTCAGATTTGTCCTATTATTAAGTCTGAACTGAAATTTAATGGGTGAATTAAACACCTTTAAATTTATTGAGATGACAAGATGTTTCGTCTTAGTTCTTTTTAAACTTTTATGCTGTCTTCTTTTTTTAATTTTGTTTAACTTTCAGTTTGTGACATGTTTTCTAGTAATTAATTTTCTAGGTTGTCTTTATAAAATGCTTTTATTCATTAGGGTTAAGTTCTGTATATTACTTCCCTGATATGAGCGAAGAACAAATGTTTCCTCCAACTATGTATCATCATTTTTGCCTTTACAATATTTAATATTTTGAGAATTATATTACTTGATTTTCAAAAGGAGAAAGTACTCTTTGATTCCAAGCTACTACAGATCCACCAATCAATGCACATTAATTTTCTACTTTCTCTCATATTTGTATTAATTGCATAGTTTCTATTGATTCAATGTATACACTGAATGTTCTATACTGCTAATTCAAGAACATATTTGTTTTAGTCTTATTTCTGAAGATAAATGTATTTAGTATTTCCACCAATGTTCTTCATGAAAACAAAAATGAGAGTTATTTTGAAAAACTTATCCAATCAAATTCAATATCATATAAAAATGATAATATGTCATGGCGTGCCTGGGTTGCTTAGTCGGTTAAGGGTCTGACTTCGGCTCAGGTCATGGGCTCAGGTCATGATCTCATGGCTTGTGAGTTCGAGCCCCACTTAGGGCTCTGTGCTGACAGCTCAGAGCCTGAAGTCTGCTTCAGAGTCTGTGTCTCCCTCTCTCTCTGTGCCTCCCCTGCTTGAGCTGTGTTTCTCTCTCTCTTGTATATAAACATTAAAATTTTTTTAATGATAATATGTCATGACTGAATGCAGTTTATTATGAGAATGCAAGATTGATATAATACCTGAAAATTAATCAGCGCAATTCACCACTTTAAACAACTTATCGAAAACCTGCGTGGTTACTCAATGCAGAAAGTTATTTGAGAAAAAAAAAAATCCAACATTCATTCTTTAAGAAAAATCAGGGGCGCCTGGGTGGCTCAGCTGGTTAAGTATCCGACTTCGGTTCAGGTCACGATCTCATGGTCCATGAGTTTAAGCCCCAGGATGGGCTCTGTGCTGACAGCTCAGAGCCTGGAGCCAGCTTCATATTCTGTGTCTCCCTCTCTCTCTGCCCCTCCCTCACTCATGCTCTGTTTCTCTGTCTCTCAAAAAATGAATAAACATTAATTTTTTTTAATCAGCAAATGAAAAATAGGTAGAAACTTCCTCAGCCTGATTAAAGGTATCTAAAAAAATTTACAGATAATATCATATTTTATGGTGAAAGAGTGAAGGTTTTGTATTTTCCCCCAGGCTGAGGGATAAAAGACAAGAAGGTCTTTTTTACCACTTCTAATTAACATTACACTGGATATTCTAGCCAGGGCAATAGCCATAAAAAAGAAATAAAAGGAAACCATAATGGAAGTAAAGTAGCAAAACTGTCTTTACTCACTGATAACATAAGCATTGTTTTAGGAAATCCAATAGTATTTACAAAAAAAATACTGGCAGCGATAAGTAAATGTACAAGATTGTTGGGTAAAATATCAAAGTGCAAAAATCAACTATATTATAAATACTAGCAAGAACGCATTTTAAATATTAGACAACATATTTTACAATAGGAACAGTTTTAAATACTTGGGAGAAATTCTGTCAAAATAAAGGGGAAAACTGTATATTGAAAATTATACATTACTTGGCAAAGATATCAGTGATATAAAAAAAGGTGAAGAGATATATTGAGGAGACTTAATACTGTTAAGATGTTAATTCTCCCCTAATTAATCTTTAGATTAAACTCAATGCCATACAAAAATACCATATTTTTATCTATTTGTGTGTGTGTGTGGTGGGGGGGGGATTAAATTGACAAACTGATTCTAAAATCTGTATGGGCTATAAAGGGCCTATAGTAGCTGAACAATTTTGAAGGAAAAAATAAAGTTGGAGGACCAACATTCTCTGACTGTTTTTCAATATTTATTTTTTTTCAGAAACACACACACACACACACACACACACACAGAATGTGAGTGGGTGAGGGGCAGAGAGAAAGGGAGACACAGAATCTGAAGCAGGCTCCAGGCTTAGAGCTGTCAGCACAGAACCCCACGCGGGGCTCGAACTCACAGACGGTGAGATCTACATCTGAGCCAAAGTTGGACGCTTAACTGACTGAGACAACCAGGTGCCCTTCTGACTCTTTAATATTCTAGCCTTATATTTAAAATGCAGTATTGGTATAAAGATACATAGAGTAAGGAAACAGAATGGAGAACCCCAAAAGAAGTTCCCCACATATATAGACAACTGATTTTTGATAAACGTGCTAAGTCAATTCTGTGGGGAAAGGATAGTCATTTCAACAACTAGCGATGGAACAATGATCTGTCCATATGCCATATTGAAAACTCCAATCCAGAGACTGTGCCGTATAAATATTAGCTTAAAACTGGCCATAGATTTAAATGTAAAGCTTAAGATTATATATATGTACACACATATATGAATAATATATATGAAATATTATGTATATGGAAAATATTATATGTAATGTATATGGGGAAGATTATATATATTATATACATAGATAAATATATATGTATATAAATAAATATATTTCAATATATATATATCCTTATGTGTGTGTGTGTGTTGGGAAATCTTTGCAGGACTTTATCAACATTAAAAAAAAAATAAAACCCGTAGTAACTTGAAAAAGAATACTGGTTGCCTAATGAAACGAGGGTGATGGATACGATAGTTTTCGTGATGATAGTTTCAATGGTGATAATATAGCACGTTATTGTATTTTAAACTCTAAACATATGTATGTCAGTTATGTCTCAGTAATGGTATTTTTAAATGTGAGCATTAAAGACCTCCTCAGACGAAACAACATTTGGAAAGCCAGGATAATCCATTAGCAGGAGGCCTACTCTGAACTACAAAAAATATTATTAATAGTTCTTCAAGAAGAAGGAATATGATACCAAATGGAAATGTGAACTATGCTAAAGTTAACAGCCTTAAGAATGGTAAAAAAAGATAAACATAGAACATATATTTGCTTATTTTAAGTCTATGAAATTGACTGTCTCAGTTAAAAGAAATAATGTATTGTGGACATAAGACAGAAATAGAAATAAATATAAATAAAAATGCAAATATTAGAAAGAAGAAAATGGAAGTCAGCAATTGTAAGCTCCTTAAACTAAAATAGGAGGTGTTATATTGTTTGAACTCAGCTGAGACAAATACAGGAGATCAGAATCTGCAGAAACAGGAACATTTAGAAGAAATACGACAACAGAAGAAAAAAATCAGGTGTGGTATGAAATCACCAAAACAAAAACCATGGAGACAGAATAGTAAAAAAAAGAAGCATGTGAAATGTTGCAGAGAATGTAATTAATGTGAGAAATGCGAGTTGCATTAAGAGTAAGCAACGAAGAAGTTATTGGTGATCTAGGTTAGAATTCCTTCATGCAGCAGTGGAGATAATCTTCAGATTGGAGTGATAAAAGGAAGGAACGTGTGGTGAACACCTGCTATCCTTTCAAGAAACTTGGCATTGGGGCGCCTGGGTGGCTCAGTCGGTTAAGCGTCCAACTTCAGCTCAGGTCACGATCTCACGATCTCCCGGTCCGTGAGTTGAGCCCCGCATCGGGCTCTGGGCTGATGGCTCAGAGCCTGGAGCCTGCTTCCGATTCTGTGTCTCCCTCTCTCTCTGCCCCTCCCCCGTTCCTGCTCTGTCTCTCTCTGTCCCAAAAATAAATAAAAACGTTGAAAAAAAAAATTAAAAAAAAAAAAGAAACTTGGCATTGAAGGAGAGAAGAGAAAGGGGATCATAGTGAGATGAACTGGAATCAAGTAAAGTTTATTTTGATAAGATAGAAGAAAGCCAGAATGATGGAATTCTAGGAAATAAGGGGGTGAGTCATAAGGAAGTAGAGCAGATGGTGTTTTGAGAAGAAGTTGATTAGCCTAAATCCAAGATAGGACTATTTCCATAAGCCAAAAAGTAGGCAAGGCTGGATGTTGATAAAAATATAAAGTGGGGGCAGGGGGTCTTGGTGATGAGAAGATCACTGTTTTTGGTAAAGTGACGGAAGTAAAGGAACAGAATCCACCCCCAAGGAGAATTAAAGGTGTCAGAGTTGTTAATGCGAGAATTTCATACATTCATTAGTAAGAGGTACCATGGAAGAGTGAGGAAAGTAGGTATACAGATGAGAAGAGTCATTTGAGAGCAAGGCAGATTGAATAAAACATCCTGCATAAGATGAATAAATGTATGAATCCAAAGTATTATTCAAATATAAATAATATATAATTATTTTATTCTCTCCTCAAATTATTTATCTCATTAGCCATAACCAGCCATGAGAAGCCACATAAGTAGATTTCAAGGCTGCAAATAATGCCATTTTCAATTTTAAACTCAAATTTTCCATCCTGAGCATTTTGCTTAATTTGTTACAACTAATGTTATTTTGGCATTTTGCAGTGTATAGATAAGTTCATAACTTAAAAAATGAATCATTCTCTAGGAGAAAGCAAACAAGCTAATGAACTTAAGCAATGGAAACCCCACAGAACTTATGCCCCACAGAACTTAAGCAACGGATACCCTTTACGGCAACAATCGCTACCTCATTTTGGTATTCTCTTATAAACTGTAAGGAAGAATTAAGGGAAGATATTGAACTCCCAGCTCTTCTAATTATTATCATTGTTATCAACAAATTATTTAAGCACTTTTCAATTTTCTAACCTATAAAATAACATCTATTTGGCAAAGCCACTGTAAAAAACTGAAAAGTGGAATAACTCATGTAGGACTCTTGGCAAAGAGTGGATCCTGAGTAAAGGTTAATCTCCATCTCATTCCTTTATAGAAATAAATTGGGTTGAATTGTTCCTATTTTTTCAGAAACTCTGTCTAGTTCTAATGTTTTATTAGTGAAGATAATAACATAGAAGACAGAAAGAAAGGGAGGATATTAGATAATAAATGAATCCCTGATTTCCCTCTGCAATGTTTGTACATAATTTTTGTACAATGTTTGGTACAATGTTTGTAGTATAATTCTCTAATGCAATGTAATAAAAAAATGAAATTAACAACTTGAAATTTTGGCAATGTTCTTTTGTACATAGAAGCTTCAGGGATAAATCACTAAATGGAAATCGTGGTACAGATTTTTTCTTTTCTAAATAAAATAAATCAGAACCATCTCTCCACATCCAAAAAGTTCCATTTAGGAGGTGTAGTTATACCATTTAAAAATATTTATTTACTGCTTACATACCACATTCTAATATCCACTTTATTGAATTGATTAGAGCGATTTCAATGGTCTACTGCTCACTAGGCCAGTGCATTTTCTTGACGTTTATCCTGGGAATCTTGCCTCGGCTTTTGCTCCTGTTAGCACTATCATAAGTGGATTTCATATGGGGCGCCTGGGTGGCGCAGTCGGTTAAGCGTCCGACTTCAGCCAGGTCACGATCTCGCGGTCCGCGAGTTCGAGCCCCGCATCGGGCTCTGGGCTGATGGGTCGGAGCCTGGAGCCTGTTTCCGATTCTGTGTCTCCCTCTCTCTCTGCCCCTCCCTCGTTGATGCTCTGTCTCTATCTGTCCCAAAAATAAATAAACGTTGAAAAAAAAATTAAAAAAAAAAAAAAGTGGATTTCATGCTAAGAATGCTGGCACAGAGTGTGATAAGAAGCAGGGCTACCAACACTTGGAGAGACCCAGCATTCCAAAAATCAGCAGAATATCTATGAATACCATGTTTCTTGCATGTGGCGGTACAGAACATAGGAACAACGCTTACCAAAACTACTACATACGTGTATCATTTGGGCTATCCTAGTTAAACCAAATGTTTTCTGAAACAAGTTTCCTCCTAGGTGTTCTTGGTTTATTAAAAGAAGAAAAAAACATTTAAAAATGACTTATTTTCTCTTATGTAATTTTCTTTAATCTAACCTTATGCAATGTAGCCATTTATTTACAGAAACTTTAAGGTATGCAAGAGACAAAATCTGGATTTGATTATTGATTTTACCATTAAACAACTGTACAATGTAGATATCACTTAACCCCAAGTGTCAGTTCACCTAATCATAAAATGAAAATGTGTAAGGATCAATGTTGTTATAACTATTAAATATGAAAGTGTTAAAGAAACCCTTATAAATTACGAGTCTATTTATAGATATTGTCAATAGCAATGTTAAACATGAAGCAATAATGTATTTGCTAACATGAACTTCTAATAACTATGACGTCAGTTTCTAAAGCAAAATCTTGGCATTCAGTCCAGTCATGGTTGAACAATTGACAGCAAGTAATAAATCTAGTCAAAGACTTGGGATGCAAAATATATATCAAACCAAATTAGCATATACTGAACATAGGTTAAGAGGAAGTACAAGGCATGAAGGGACAAAGTTGTTAGAACCAGGAAGCAAAGTGAGAATGTGACCAGGAACAAAACTGAAAATGTGAAGAGCTGTCCTCCTCTGATAAATGTTGAATTTCTCAATTTATCTGGAAAGGGGAGTAAAATTAACAGTAAAAGTAGGACATAAGTGTGTTTCAGCTGTGTGAAAATAGAAAATCTGTAAAAATAGATATTCAAGGAAATAGGTTAATATAGTGTGTTCTTAGTATTAGAAATCAATCTGTGTTTATCAAATGCTAATTTCGGTGTTCAGTTGAATAATAGGAGAGAATGACAACACAGGGCATCCTTATTAAGAGATGCTTGAACCTACTATTTTGGATGAACACCGGCCATGTAGTAAGGGTGTGCCCTCCTTGAGAAAGAACTCATGAACACCGATTCATCGGTTGCCAATAAAACAGAAACCACTGAGAGCCGTGTATTCCTGGGTGCAGACCCTGACTACTTTGAGCAGGAATCCAGAGATTCAAAGATTAGAAGACCACGTGGCAAGCAGACGCTCAGATGGCTACCAGAAACCTCCATCTCCTGATTCTCAGCTGTTCATCTTGGTTTCTCTTTCATTCTCTAACATTCTCTGTTAGATTCTCTCATTCTCTCTTCCTGGTGGACGCCAATCGTCACGTTGCAGGATAGCCAGCCACTGTCTCATGAAACAGCCCTGTGCAGATGTCCAGGTAACAAGAGACTAAAACTAGCCAACGGTTATGAGAGTGAGTTTAGACGCAATTTCCTTCCAGTTGAGCTTTTAGATATGTCCACAGCCCCTGCCAACAGTATAACCATAAAATCCTAACAGACTTCGAGCCAGGGGGAACCCACTAAGTGACACCTGGATTCCTGTCCCTCAGAAACCGTGGGGTAATAAATGTTTGCTGTCTTAAACCGTTAAATGGCGAGATCACTTTTTTTTTAATACAGCAGTAGAAAACAAATGCAACCATCAACTGAAACAAATATATTTTTGATGCATCATTCCAGTGTTGTAAAGAAGAAATTCTGCTGATTTTGTTTCTTGCTGTTCTCAGTGTTTACGCCCTAGCTGTCTGGAAAATAGCGAGTAGTGATTGTGAGGACTTGGACAATGTAGCCTTGACCTAACATCATTATAGGACCAGGGGCTGTGCATGCAGAAAAGCAGTGAGGCAGAAATAAGCAATCAACCGCCATAGGAGAGGTGGGAGGAAGAGTTTATGCTACCAGAGGATGATGGCACAAATCACTCTCTGAAATCATACCCTGATGTGCAAGAAACATTATGCACCTAGTTGCTGATCCTTACAAATTTAGGCTTTAAAAAAATTTTTTTCAGTCCTTATTTATTTTTGAGAGAGACGGAGTGTGAGCTGGGGTGGGGGGAGGGAGAGAGAGAGAGGGAGACACAGAATCTGAAGCAGGCTCCAAGCTCTGAGCTGTTAGTATAGAGCCCAACGTGGGGCTTGAACCCACGAACCGCAAGATCATGACCTGAGCCTAAGTCAGACGCTTAACATTCTGAGCCACCCCAGTGCCCCACAAATCTAGGCTTTAAAAGTATTATTAGTCCTAAATACTATTATCCAACAAAATGTAAAACACAGTGCTAAAAAATTTTACCCCCCATAAACTTAATTTTGTCTTGGTGACTTAAAAAAAAAGCTGATTGCAATTTAACTATTTCTTTCAAAAAAACCTCTTGTTAATGTTTTTATTTATTTTTGAGAGACAGAGAGAGACGGAGCACGAGTGGGGCAGATGGGGGAGAGAGAGGGAGACACAGAATCCACAACAGGCTCCAGGCTTCAAGCTGTCTTCACAGAGCCAGACACAGGGCTCCAACTCAGGAACCGCGAGATCATGACTTGAGCCAAAGTCAGATGCTTAACCGACTGAGCCACCCAGCTGCCCCAGCAATGTGACTATTTAAATGTAATGTTAGTGTCATACAAGCATATCAATCCAAGTGCAAAAAGTGAATTAAGTTAACAATCATTATTTGAACCATACTTCTGATATTAATGTCCTCTTACCATTTACCATTATCTTCAGCTTTGTTTTGAAAAATGTTGCTTTGTATTGTTCCTGTTGAAAAAATAAAAGAAAAATAGTATCAAGAAGGAGATTTTTAAAGTCTACACATCTACTGTCACAGAAATACAGAATATCAGGAAAGGAATTTCCGCAGGCCAAGAGTCATGAGATGGTGAGGAATAATTTAGCATATCGCAAATAACTCTGCTGATGGTAACTTCTCAGTAAGCAATCCATTTCGTCATTATAATGCTTAGATTTCTCACCATTAGAACAATCTTTTTAATTTTTAGTTGGAAACTGCTTCTGTATAACTCCCTTATTTTTCTCAGGAGAGTCATCCACACTAAGTCTAGTCTCTTTATTCTGGGCTTCAAATACTTTAAGATAACACTTGTTTTGCATATTTTTTCTTCAAGAGAAATTGGAATCCTGGGACCTGAGAGCAAGATTGTTTTCCAGATTTAGTGGCCACTGGAGCTTTATCAAAGATTATCATTTTTTTTTTAATTCTCACATTATGCTCTTAATAATGATGTGTAAGTTTCAATTAGACATGCTATGTTTCTCAGTGCGTTGTTGGCTCATATTTTTCCTGTCAAGTAAATGTCCCACGTCTGTCTTATATAAATCACTACTGAGATAATTTATTGTGTTCTTGAGCAGGGCTGTTTGTTTAAAAACAAATTAACACATACCCTTAATACATAATATTGCTGTAGAGTCACATCAAAATTAAATTATCTGAGATTATGTTAATCTGTATTCAGTTGATTCCCCATTAAATGTCTTGCAAAGCTTTCAGCCACTGATACTGTCATTCATATTATGGTTTAAAATCTTGGGCCACCTATTTGTCACAGGACATTTCAGAGACTGTTAATGCAAGATGAAACCCTTTTTCTAATGATTTAAGTCTACAACTCATTCAAGTTTGAATTTGCTATCAACTTAATTTACTTTTCAATGTAGAGCCCTTGAAATTACACAAGGTCAAGCTTAGATTCGTGTCCTCAGCTGTACTCCAAAAACATATCAGAGACTCTTTCTTCAGGTAACTCTCTTTGGATCTCTTTGTTCATATGGAAACAAAACCTGAAGTCAAGCGGAATGAAAATAAATAGAGAATCACTAGATAGTGGTCTTGAAAGTGAATTTAGGAAGTTCTAACAGCATATTAAAGAAAGGAAGCCAGCTTGAGGATCAGTGGGATTACTACATAAAGAGGGTGTAAATGAAGTTCTTTTACATAAAAGGAAAATTGCAAAGAGACTAAATAGATTTCTCTCAATTGCCTTGCCTGAAGAAAATGTCAGGGAAATTCTTGCACTTGGGTAATTCCTTGAAATGGGCAATTAGCAATATTATACTGACTGGTGACAAGCCTTTGTCAGTGATTTATATTTTAGCATGGATTAATCATTTATGTACTAAGTATGTCCAAAATGCTCTTACTAATCCGTTAACTCCTTTTTGAGAATGTGTAATTCATATTATCTGATACTAGCTATCAGATTTTACAAGCGGAAGACATTCATTTAGATTGTTTTTATTCCATCTCTGACATGAAATGCCATAGATGATGTGATCTCATTCCAAGATGAAAAGGTATTGCAGGAGAAATGGTGAATGTCATTTCGTTTAGAAATTACGAATAAATGTCATCCTTTGTTATGAATCATATGATTATTTCTTGACTCTCCAGTCATGTAATTCATATCCAAGATTGTCATACTTATGAGTAAACAGAAATAAATGTCAAAATCTTATTTCTCAAAATATTCCTTAGAGAATATATTCATTTGTATGCTTTCTAGGAAAATTACATATAAGATTTTCAATAAGAATGATAAGTGTGATAACGGGCACCTGGGTGCCTCAGTTGGTCAAGCGTCCAACTTTCACTCAGGTCATGATCTCGCAGTTCATGAGTTTGAGCCCCTAGTCCCGCTCTAGGCTGACAGCTCAGAGCCTGGAGTCTGCTTTGGATTCTGTGTCCCCCTGCCTCTCTATGTCCTTCCCCCACTTCTCTTTCTCTCTCTCTCTCTCAAAAATAAACATTAATTTTTTTTCTTTAAAAAAAAAGAAAGATCACTGTTATTAATGAGCACAAATGTGTACTGAATACTCTTGTTGAGGGATAATTCTCAGTGGCTCTTTTGCAGTTCTAAAGACCTTGTGAAGCATCATTGACAGTCCATGTTCCAGAATATTTATTTCAGGGATGTTTGTGTAGCAAATAACTTTGGAACATAGATATATTATCTCCTTCTGGAACAAAGGGCATATTTTTGTTTCCAGGTCAGGATAATAAAAGTAATGCCTATCTCTTGGGAAATATTGGGCAGGTTTGAGTATAGCCCACTTCTAAATTGGAGTTTCCTAAACTTGGGGTTCTTTGGCCGTGACCCTGTCCCATTGTGTGGATAGCATTCAGCTAGGGTATTTAATATTGCCCCAAGTGAACTGAGAGCTCAGGGAAGGGGGGGTGATCTGAACATGAAACTCACGCTTTCTGTGAGTAATCATGTTCTTTGTCCCTGACCCAGGTGTCTCTAACACTTTGAAACTGGGAAGGTAACTTGTTACCTTGCAAATAGGATAAAACCTCAAACCCTTCACAGTTTTTGAAAACTGCTTCTTGTAAAGACCTGTGCTGTGTAACATTTTCTTTATGTCTCAGTTTATACTTTCTGAACCACATTCTATAATAGGAGGGTCTGGGGTTCAGTGTTCTACTTTTCACCATGACACCAAAGCATTCAGTATTCATGACCAAACTACTGTATTTTATTAAGACCTTAAGCTTTTCATTTTTCCGAAACATGTCATTTTGTTATTTTAAAACTTCATAGTACTTTATAGCTGGAAAAAAGCTTTACATAAAACATCTAATTTATTCTTTCCCCCAAACCTGAAAAATATTATCACAAACAAGTTTTTATTTTTATTTTTTTTAACGTTTATTTATTTTTGAGACAGAGAGAGACAAAGCATGAACGTGGGAGGGTCAGAGAGAGGGAGACACAGAATCTGAAACAGGCTCCAGGCTCTGAGCTGTCAGCACAGAGCCCGACGCAGGGCTCGAACTCACGGACCACGAGATCATGACCTGAGCCAAGTCGACCGACTGAGCCACCCAGGCGCCCCCACAAAGTTTTTGATAAGAAAACAATGAGACTAAAAAATGTAGAAAGAACATAGTCAGGGACACAGAGTTAAAAAATGTCATTGTGTGACGCTATATATCACTTTTTTTTAAGTTTATAATTGTATTTTTTCCATAATACACATCAAGAAATTGGCTAATATATGCTAGTATAAATAGATTCATCAGCTCTCACACAACCTACAGGATATTTTGGAATTAATTAGCACTATTATTAGAGGCACAATGCTATTTCTGGAAATACCTGGGGAGTTATGACACTACACAGATATTATTAAAAAATAAAGAAAATAATTTTCTTTAAACAATAAACAGAGGAAGAATATTATAATATCGTTTTGTATATTTTGATATAAGTGACAGTGAAAATGCTACATCTTAAACTAGTGTGATGTCAACAAAATAGTAGATGGGAATAATTTATCCTTAAATGTAAAATTTTAAAGGAAGAAAAGATTGAAGGTAAAAGTTCCGAAAATTAAAAAAATAACCCTTAGAACATAGAAAAAATAGTAAATTATTAGAGAAGAAATAAAGAAAATCGAAGAAAATAAAATAGGGAGATAAAAGAAAAAGAATAAGGAGAAGGAGGTAGAGGAAGGAAAGAAAAAACAAGATTGACTCTTTGACAGGATTAATAATATTTTTAAGATCCCAAGACAAATTAAAAAATAAAGTACAGGTAAGAACGATAATTTTGAGAATATAAAATAGGACTGCAGATTGAATAGATATTAAGTAGAAATGCCTATTGAAAATAGATAAATAGGTAATTTCCAATAATGTACACATACACAAAACTTTCTCAGTCACACATAAAACCTGAACTTCCTTATCAATACTAACCAAATTGAATCAGTAGTTTCAATAGTTGTCACTGAAAAATCCATATATTCAGTCAATTTTATGAAATGATCAAGAAAGAAGATAATTCCAAACCTACAACATTATTCTAGCGTGCAGAAAAGAGGAAAAATTTGCCAGCTCACTTTTTGATTCTGGTATGGTCCTTATCTCCTATTCTCTAGATGATTGTTAATGATTCGTAAGCACGTTCAAGGTAAGAGAAAGGGGAAGAGGGAAGAATGTGAAGGGATGCCATAAATCGTGGCTATCCCCTCTGATTATAAATTCTAAGCTCTCCCTCATACTCCATCGGACACTACCTGAAGACACATTGTCCGGAAGAAAATCAGAATAATGCCAAAGAGCGTACCCAAGTCACTTGGGAATAGATTCTCTCCTGAAAAGATTCTCTACTTCTATCTTTCCAGGTGGAAAGGAGTGCAAGGAGTCTGGACTCGCAAAATGTTGCCACAAATGGAATGTCTTAATTTATTCTCCTTCTGTATCTTTTTTTTTTTTAATTTTTTTTCAACATTTATTTATTTTTGGGACAGAGAGAGACAGAGCATGAACGGGGGAGGGGCAGAGAGAGAGGGAAACACAGAATCGGAAACAGGCTCCAGGCTCTGAGCCATCAGCCCAGAGCCCGACGCGGGGCTCGAACTCACGGACCGCGAGATCGTGACCTGGCTGAAGTCGGACGCTTAACCGACTGCGCCACCCAGGTGCCCCTCTCCTTCTGTATCTTAATAGGAGGAGCACAGTGGAAATTCTAAGAAGTATAGTAGAATTAGGGTTTAGTCCTTAAATATATATTCAAATTAAAGTTCTTTCTCCCACATCCAAAATTTGGGGCCCAACAATAATAGGAATGTTAGCAGGAGGATGCACACTTACTGCTGGTCGTAGTGTTTTGTAAAATTAGTTTTCTTCCTGTGACTGAATACTGTATATCCATGAGTCTAATGGAAGTCAAAAAAATGAAGTACCCTTTCCCATCCACCTATAAACCATGCAATGTGCTTCTTCCTACACTTACAATTCCTGATATTCCATCCTAGAATATTTTCCATTTGCTGATTATTCCACACAGGCAACAGTAACTGGGTTTTTCTTCTTAAGCCATAACCTTCCTGTTATTTTGTTCTGAAATCTGCTGCTCTAAGGTTTCCTGTTTATGTGTGTGTGTGTGTGGGTGTGTGTGTGTGTATACACATATACATATGTGTGGACCTTTGCAATTCTTTATGTGTGTGTGTGTGTGTGTGTGTATACACACATATACATATGTATGTATATATACATATGTATTTGTATATATACATATATATATATATATACACTTGTATATTGGGGATTGAGTTAACACAATACTTCTTTTAGTCTTCATATCTGATATTTTATTTATTTTAAATATGTGTTTTCTTTAAAGTTTCAGGTTTTGCTTGACCCAGTTGTATGTTGATATCACTTTTACTTTCCCACCGAATAGCTCTTCTGGCTTGCTCAGATATCCAGGTGCAAGGACCTTACTCCAAGCTGAAGACACACTTAGATTAGTAACTCCAACACTTTTGGGCTTAGGCTGTGGTTATCAATATAATTAATTAACATAAAGAGCTCCTATTTATTAAAGAGCCACACCTTAAGACACTGAGCATTATATACAGTCCTTAATACTGTCTCTCTCTCTCTCTCTGTCTCTCTCTCTCTCTCACACACACACACACACACACACACACACACACACTGTATTAGAGCATTATTTGCCTCCCTTGTCCATAAACTGAGGCTCCAAGAAGTGAAATAATATGAACATGATAAATTACTTGTAAGTGGAGTCAATATTTGATCTCAGATCTGCTTGATTTTAAATCATATTTTTCTTAAAACAATCTTCACTACTTTTTTTCTTATTTTCATCCATAAACCATATCCAATTACACACATCTTTTATTTTTCTATTTAAAGATGACACAGTCAATTATTTTTAGATATGTTTGGGTATTTTTCAAAGTGTTTTCATATGAAAAACATCTAGTTACAGACTATTGTCCTACACAAATAGAAAATACTTTGCAAAGTATACAAAAACTCTTCTGTATGATGATTTTCATTGTCAGGAAACTACTCCTTGTTCCAAACTCTTTTGAAAGCAGTAGGAACTTTTACTCAGAACCAAGTCAAATGCATTTCTAATATCATCACTACCATGCCATTTTACTTGAGCTATAGATGAGATTTAAACATACCTATTCCACCTCAGACCACTTTATTTTTTTTCTTATGACTTAATCACAGTAAAAATCACATAATGTTCCTCTCATTATCTATTGATCTTCATTGATCTTGTCTCCAACAGAAATTAAGCTGTACAAATTCAGCCTAGATCCTTACAGAAGCTTCGGTGAAGAAAGCTATAAATCAGGAATATCAGGAATAGTCTCAACAAATCAGAAAATTGGCTGAGAACAATTAAAACAAGGGATGTTTTTGTTCCTCCCCATTAGGCATCTTCTTATGTTGAGCAGAGTTACAGTCAAAACTTTGAGCTATCAGCACTCACCCTGATTCAAGATCCTTTTCTGGATCATAATGGCAGATCAAATTAACTACAGCTCTGCCTCAATTGAAGATGAAGTTATCCTGATAAATCCATCGTGAGTTGAAAATACCCTAAATGAAAAATGCCTTTAGTACACCTACAAATCACATAGGTGAGCCTAGCATAACTTAGGCATGCTCTGAATACTTACATCAGCCCACAGTTTGGCAACAATTATCTAACTCAAATCCCTTTTTATATTTAAGTGTTGACTATTTCATGTAATTTACCTCATACTGTACTGACAGTGAGAAACAGAGTGATTTTATGGGTACAGATGGTTGTAAGTGTACCAGTCACTTGCCTTCCTGATCAGGTAGCTGACTGGACGCAGCACTGCCTTCTGCCGACCAGCATCACGAGAGAGGATTGGATGACATATTACTAGCCTGGCAAATGATCCACACTCAATATTTGATGTATGATTTCTACTAAATACATTTCATTTTTGCTTCTGTACCACTGCAAAGTTGAAAAATCAATTTGTCCTCCCATTGTTAAGTCAAGAACCATCTATACTCTCATTACCCCCACTATATTGCAACGGTACAATTATAAAAACTAAATGTGTGGATTTTTTTTCCTATTTTCCGCTTAGCAGTTGTGCAAAAGTCAGGTGCATTCATACTTTTCTTTTGCAATGAGGTAACAACAGTTGATTTTACGTGTACCTCTTGAGATTTGCTAGGTTATGTATAAGTCCAATTATTTTTATAGCTTCTGGAGAGACGGACGAGTAAAAACTCTATCTAAAGGCATCTTCTAAATGATTAGACAAAGATACGTGTAGAAAATTTCCAAGCTTATGTTCCATTGTGGCTTTTATTTCTCAATATTCTTTCATACATCTGGTTTCAATGATGGATATGAAACAAATTTTGGAAACAGCATTCTGGTGTTTTCTTTAATATGGGAGTTTAGAGGCTCAGTTTAATATTTTCCCTTATGGGTCTGACCCATAACTATTTGCTGAGGAAATCTTTTGGAACTGCTGATAAGTATTCCCTTGGTCTACATCTGTGATATGGTTGAATAGCAGTCTACTCATGGAGAAGTAATGGTTAGATCCTTCAACTCTCATAAGAGGATTCAATCATTCATGCAACAAATATCTATTGAGTGTAAACCATATGCCAAACATACCATTCAGGTCTCTTGGATTATATCAACAAATAAAAAGACGAAAATACTTGCCTTAGTAAAGCATATCAGTAGGGTTGCAGAAAGATAAAACACAGGGAATTATCTTGCAGCACAGAACACTCATCTCTAGGTATTTCTCAGAATTTACATCCTCAAAAACACAGCAACACGAGCTCAAAAACACAGCAACACAATATTTATCAAAAGCATGGTTGTATTATTTTCCCAGAGTTGTTGTAACAAACCACTACAAACTGGGTGACTTACACAACAGAACTGTATTGTCTCACAGCTCTGAGGGCTAGAAGGACAAGATCAAAGTGTTATCAAGATTGGTTTCTTGGGGCGCCTGGGTGGCGCAGTCGGTTAAACGTCCGACTTCAGCCAGGTCACGATTTCGCCATCTGTGAGTTCGAGCCCCGCGTCAGGCTCTGGGCTGATGGCTCAGAGCCTGGAGCCTGTTTCTGATTCTGTGTCTCCCTCTCTCTCTGCCCCTCCCCTGTTCATGCTCTGTGTCTCTCTGTCCCAAAAATAAATAAACGTTGAAAAAAAAAAAAAGAAAAAAAATTAAAAAAAAAAGATTGGTTTCTTGACTTGTAGAAACATCAACTCATCTGCCTTCATCATCACATGGTATTCTGTCTCCTCAAATTGTCTTCTCTCTATGCGTATCTGTGTCCGTGTCCAAAATTCCCCTTTTCAGGATACCAGTCATATTAGATTAGGGCCCACCCACAATAATATCATTTTAACTTGTCTATATCTGCAATGACCCTATTTCAAGTTCACATTCTGAGATACTGAGTTTTAAGACTTCAACATGTGAGGTTTCAGAGACACACTGAACTCATAGTAATGTTTATAGAAGAAAAGCTAAATAAGGATGGGGTCAAACCACAGGCTTGTGTCCTTGAACCACACCCCATGCCAGGTTGACATCCTTCACATTCCAGCCACAAAAACATTTCCGCCATAAACACAACTTTTCCTAGAATGTGTTTTGACTCTATGGCATTATTCCTCACAGAGGGAATTTTAGACACAAATATACAAATCCTTGTCATATTTACTTCAAAGAGTTTCTGGATTAGTTACTAATTACACAATGGTATCTATTGATGCAGCTCAAGACCCACCTAAGGCAAAAATTAGAGGTCTCACTGTTAAGGATGTTTATGGTCTTAAAATAAATACATGATAGATTTTTTTTCTTTATTTATGGAAAATTTAATTCACATGACCCATGGTGATTTTGTACTTTATTGACTTTTGGAAAGTACAATTATATAACAGATTTGAGTCTGAGCTATTTACAGCAATATATGGGCCACTTACTAAAATTTCTCTCTGTATTTCTCTATTCTATCGATCTTTCATTGGTCTCCTTTCATTGATCCATATTTGTCTTACTACTTTTTTGATCTTGATCTTGGATTATGCATGGATTTTGCATAATGCTTTCACTCTTCTGGAGAAAAAAAAACAAGGTTTGTAAATAATATAATTATTATAAATGAAATAATTGAACCTACATTATATTAATAATAGATCATGTTTTTATTCAGTAAACATATGAACAGAAACTTATTTTCTGTTTGTAAATTAGGTCCATTTTCAAAACTTTCATAGCTCTTTGTATTCCACCATGTTTTTCTTTTCTATTTTAAGTGAGTTTTCATTCATAGCTGAAGTATTCAACTTCTGTTCCAAGATTTTTTTAAGTTTATTTACTTAGTTCAGAGAGAGAGAGAGGGCATGAGTGGGGGGGAGGGGCAGAGAGAAGGAGAGAACAAGAATCTCAAGCAGGCTCTGCTGCTATCAGCACAGAGCCTAACGCTGGGCTCAATCACATGAACCATGAGATCATGACCTGAGCTGAAATCAAGAGTTGGACACTTAATCAACTGAGCCACCCAGGCTCCCCTGTTTCAAGTTTTTTAATGATTTTGTTTACTATTGTTTCTGTTTAATCCAAATGGCTCTTTATTCTGGACTGTGACAGTACAATATGTGTGTGCCCTTCTCAATGGAAGATATCAGAGAAGCGTTGGAAAGTACTCCAGCACAACCAAAGAATTTGTCCAACAGTTTCTACCTCATTTATATGATTTGAGACCAATGAGATTAATGCCTATATTCCTCAAAGTCTTTATAGGCATCTACATGGGTAACTGACAAGTGTTTAAATATATCATAAGATTATTCCTCAAAACTAGCAAGTAATAAGAAGGGCAAAATACATAAGAGTGAGCTTCTACTTGTGTTGTGTGTATCATTTTAAATTATATCAAACCAAACTGAAAGGACATTGCAATTACACAATGCACATTATCCGATCAGACCATTACCTAACAATAAATTCCAACGGTGTCACAGTCCTTAAATACCTCTTTGGTTTATTCATTTATTTATTTATTTTTGGGAGAAGGAGAAAGTGTGAGCTGTGGAGGGACAGAGAGAGAGATGGAGAGAGAATCCCAAACAGACTCCATGCTATCAGTACAGAGCCCGACATGGGCTTGAACTCACAAACCGTGAGATCATGTCCTGAGCCAAGATCGAGAGTTGGACGCTTAACTGACTGAGCCACCCAGACACCCCAAGATCTCTTGTTTAAATTAACTTTTTGAAATGGGAAAGTAATACACATCTGCATACTAGTTGTAGAAATAAGAATAGAGTTGTGTCTAGAGCAATAATGGTGATCCCTATCACCCGTCTTCTTCTTGTATTTCTGCAAGCAGCTTAAGATACATCAATACCGAACTTTTTATTTCTTGCATTTATTTATGTATATGCCTTGGTATTTAAAAGTTGGAATAAATGTATTATGCGTGAATATCTATATGTATGTATTTTTTCTAACACCAATGGTGCAAAACTACTCATTGCCTTTTCTAGTAGCAAGCTGGTGCCTGGAGGTTCTTCCATTTCAAAATATTTGCCTACAGCTACCACTCTCTTTTCACCTGCTACATTGTTTCACTATCTTTCTGTTTAAGATAGATTTGTTTTATATAGCATCTAGTTTTGTTTTTTGTTTTTGTTTTTGTTTTTGAAGGTTGTGATTGTTACATAATCAAAAGCAAAACTTATTTATGGTTATGACTGGTCTATTCCCCCCAATCCCATTCCTACTTGATATTTATAGGATGTTTACTATTTACTATGCTTTCTTTATTGTTACTATTCCCTTTCCCCTATGTTACTCTTGCTCTTGCAAGCAATTTTAAAATGTCTGTGCCTTCTCCATTGCTCATATGTGGTAGTTTTATATTTTTTTTTATCAAAATGCTAAATTAAATACGAATCATGCCTGCCAAGATAAGATCTTTGGTAACTTCTACTTCTGGTTCCCGAGTCACATTCTTTCCTGTGTTAGAATAATTAGTGGTTATATTTGTAAGCTAAAACCATGTTTTTAATTTGTTTTCTTTCTTATAATTCTTAGATTTCAGCTTAAACTTTATGTAATTTATTTAGGTTTAACTGCAAGTACTTCAGTTTTTGTTCACTTTTTTGGCATTCTTTCCTTCCTCTCCCTTTTAAGATCTTTCTTGATTAATTCTTGATTAATCGGTATACTGACTAGCCTCTTACTTCATCTTCTCAATTACTTTCCTCCCTCAATAAGTTGTTTTCTTAGTTCTTCCATGTTTGAAGTATCTTTCTGGGTCTTTCTTATTTAAGATAGAATAAAGCATCACAGACAACTTCATTATGGAAGAGCTTCTGTGCTGAATGGGCAAAATGTACTAGGGGGACTGTCTAGGGAGGGGATGAATTACGCAGGAGGAAATATGTCACCTGGGTAAGATAATAGAAGTAAAATAAACTAAGATAGTGTATTTAAGAAAACTGGAAAAGGCAACAAAAAATTACCCAGAAAAACATGACAGGCATAACACAACAACACAAAGAGGAGTAAGAGAAGAGACCTGTAGAACCACTGCTCGGTCTGTGTTTGCCACCCCTCATCCTGGGCTCCACCTGGAATCGGTGACAAGAGCCAAGAACTCAGGAGTTTTCAGGTAGCATTATCTGTGGATTCTCTACTCTTGATGACCCATCAAAGGAATACCCTCAAATGCTTACACTAATTGCAATTGATCTGTCACTCCCCTTTCCAGATGAGAAAACTGAAATTCAGAATTACTTAAAAACTATCCCTATGTCATGCGGGTGAGTAGAATATCAGCTTTGCGAGGCCGCGCTCACTCTTTGGAAAGGCAGCATTTGATAGAAAGATAAGCATTGACTTCCACAATGTCAGATAATATAGTTTCAAACAGTTATTAACTTTCCACTTTTCCCTGCAGAACCAAGGCAACATTTGATGGAAAATCTCTCATGGTACCCAGTGAGATCAGTAGTCTTCTGAATAGTTGGAGGTTTGGGAAAATACTGCAACTAAAGGAAAGTAGCAACGTGTGGTATAACATCAAATAAAATGTAAAAAGCTGTTTGAAACGACTCCTTGCAAAATATGAGAGGTCTGTGGAACTGTGCCTCCAGCTGGAAGAATTGCTTGAGGAAAAATGTGGCAAGGAACAAACTATGTTTTCTCCTCTTTAGTTCTCTCTTCAAGGAAGGCTCAACAAGTTCAAAACCGAAGCACGGCCTTTCTTATGAGAGGATTCAATCAGGAAACATGTCACAGGCGCTTGGATGTAGTCCCCTGTTCCCACCATTTTTTCTTCAGTAAAAGTCTTTTATGAAAGATACAAATTCAAGGCAAGGAGGCTGGGGGACACTGTATCAGAGGCTTCAAATGTCAATACACTTGCTATTAAAACTCCAAGTCTTACTAAGTACGCATACAACTTTAATAGATTACAATAAAATCATGATCAAGAATGAATAAGTATTTTCATGTAGGCATGCAGTTATTTCTATTTATTAGTAACCATAGATACCATATATATAGATATAAATATATATCTATATATATGCATATATATGTATGTGTGTATGTGTATGTGTATATGTATGTATATGCATATAGATATGTATGTGTGTGTATATATAAAACCATGTAGGTTCACACATAACTATTTATATAACTAATTACACACACAGTTCAACCTGTAATGCAGTTTGACAAATGACTGATGTGGTTACCTATTAAAATTGTAAACTGCGTGGTGTGGGATATTGGTTGGAATTTGGGGGGAGAAAGTGCTGATGTCTGAGAAGAAGCTAAGTTCTTTTCATTTTTAAATCAAGTCACATTCATCCGTGCAATGTATCTTTCTTTCCCCACCAAAGGGGGAATTAAATTATCTCACAATTCAAGTAGGCTTGAGGATACTGAAGAAAAGTAGACATTGAGGGAGAAGTTCAGGAGAAGAGAACAGAAAAAGGGATTTCCACACAAAAAAAGGAATCATGCATTTTAGAGGATGTAGTTTCTTAAAGGCCAGAACGGTGTGCATTCTAGAAAGCGTTAATAAAAATTCACTGCTTGAGCAAGTAGGAATTGAGAAATTTTGGTGGCTGAGGTCTAAAATCCTGACACTAAATTCAACTGGCCAGTCTGATGGAGATTGCTGCTGGACAAGAACATTAGACGATGCATCGGAATTTGATTAATACTGTACAAAATGACTAAAAAGGGGAATAACATACCCTTTTTAAATGACTTTTACTAACTGTACAGGGGGTTTGGCCGTTAAAAATTAAACCCACTTTATATAAAACTGGTATATAATTACGTTTTCTTTCATGTAAACAACTTCTATATGATTCTGATTTTGTGCTAATATTTAAATGGTTATTCACTTGCATTACGAAGCTCTTTAATTTATCTATTCTACAAATATGTATTGAACTTTTATTATCTATTCAGAAGCCAGAACTATCCTAAGTTCTGTAGCAATTACCCCCTAATTCATCATCTTTATTAAGATTCCAATATTGCTCAGAACGGGAAAAGAACCTAGCCAATGTCCTTAAGAAGGTGTTGTTTAAAAATTTTTTTTTTCAACGTTTTATTTATTTTGGGGACAGAGAGAGACAGAGCATGAACGGGCGAGGGGCAGAGAGAGAGGGAGACACAGAATCCGAAACAGGCTCCAGGCTCTGAGCCATCAGCCCAGAGCCCGACGCGGGGCTCGAACTCACGGACCGCAAGATCGTGACCTGACCGCAAGATCGTGACCTGGCTGAAGTCGGACGCTTAACCGACTGCGCCACCCAGGCGCCCCTAGAAGGTGTTGTTTTAAAACATCTTATTTCTGTCATAGTGCATAGTATATTTATAGTATTAAGCCATGTTAAAAGGTAGTGGGAGGATTTTTCTCTCAATTTAGATACTCGGGAACTTAACTAAATTCCAGAAGCATGCACATAGTAAAATCCATGAGTGACCTCTTAATACGTCTTAAATTCCTAAAATAAGTTCTTGGCAAAGAATGCTGTGTAGTCATTTTAACAAGATGATTTTAATGTCTTCAACTATTTTTCGCCAGTGCTAAAATCCCAAATAGAAGCAAAACATTGCCACAAGCATATTGGGAGGAAAACACTGCCTTAACTAGCTCTGTGGTTTCAAACTGAGGAAAACACATTATTCTCTAACATGTAATTTGACTTATTTTCCCCACTTTGTGCAGCACTGAAAAGTAGCTGAATGTAAACATACATAGCTTTGCCTGTGCCATGCAGATCGGTTAAGAGAAAATACTACTTATTAGAAATGGAGGAGAAATTAAAAACAAGTTCTTAATGTCTAAGCCCAAATCAGTCATGCTGTGCTTAAATTAGAAAGGACACCAAATTCAGTTGAGAGAAAACCGAGGAATTATACAGTCCAAAAATACTCCGGTAAATGGATAGAGCAGGAACAAAAGGCAAACTTACTGAAATGAAGCTCTGGGTAGTAGGGTGGTTTGGGAGTGGGGAAAGATGATGAGTAAAATGGAGAGTAGATACATTTTGTGAGAGGTGTTGGTGTAACACAGCAAATTCTTGGATCCTGTACTTTTATGGACATCCTCCTTTTCTATGTAGCTTTCTTTCTTTCTTTTTTGTAACGTTTATTTATTTTTGAGAGAGAAAAAGAGACAGGGTGGGGGAAGGGAAGAGAGAAAGGCAGAATCTGAAGCAGGCTCCAGACTCTGAGCTGTCAGCACAGAGCCCAGCGCGGGGTTTGAACTCACGAACCTCGAGACCATGACCTGAGCCGAAGTCAGACCCTTAACCAAATGAGACACCCAGGCACCCCTATATAGTTTTTGCATATGCTCTGCAATAGGCAAAACTATGAAAGTGATTGGCCATTACTAGATATACTATCAAATGGGTCTGATAGAAGAGAAGCTATTTTACCCCCAAATAGCTTCAAACTAAAATACTTAGTAAAAATAATTTGTCATGATCCAGTCACAATCATTTATGTCAAATACACAGAAATTTGGCATGATCCTAAGTGAAAGAATACAGGTAACGAATATGTGTGAAATCTAACCTTTGATCGCCTTGGAGATACAGTTGACCCCTAACCAATGCAGGCGGTAGGGGTGCTGACCCCCTTCACAGTCAAAAATCCATATATAACTTTTGGATCCCGCAAAACTTAATAGCCCATTTGACCAAAATCATTATTGATAACATAAACAGCTGATTAACAGATATTTGGTATATTATATGCATTATGTACTGGGTTCTTAGAATAAATTAAGCTAGAGAAAAGGAAATGCTATTAAGAAAAGCACAAGAAAGGGAAAATATAAACAGTACTGTACTGTATGCACAGAGAAAAATCCATACGTAAGTGGGCCTGCACTGTTCAAACCGATGTTGTTCAAGGGTCGGTTGTTCAATGTATTTCTTTCATTGAGGAACTACAAATCCTAATGGATTTGTTCATTTTGGAATGACAAAACCATACTGTATCTTTTGCTTTTGAATTAAGCTGCTATAATCCATGCCTGACTTGCTTTTTTATTACTTGATTAGAGAATGGAACAAATTCTGAAGCAAATGCATCCTCCAGACAGAATCTCGAGAATTCCAAATATGTCTATTGGAAAATTCAGTTAAATTCAATAGGTTGTTGGAAGAACAACGGGTTTGGAATTCAGCTTTATGAATTTGAACTATTTATATAACTGATTAAATCTTTTCACATAAAATTCATCCAGTTGAACAACATCGATTTCAAGGTATTGTAAAACTGACTAAGCATTACTTTGAAAGTCTTGAACATGGATTCGGTTTCCTTCTAAATTTGGCTGTGCCATTTGGATGTGTTACACTTGATATTCTGTAAAATAAAATTGAAACATCTTTAACCATCTGGTAGTTTTGTGGATAATTTAGCATAAATCCACTTGTGGCAGTTTATTTCAGAGTGGTTCCCACTAAATACTGATCTTTAAGTATTGGAACTCCATTTTTAAGTACAAATGTGTTGTAATTATATATCTCCAGTTGTCCGTAGGCTTTACTATAATTGTGATAATTACAGTCAATAAAAAGATAATTTGAGACTCTTTATCATTATGGAACTGCTGTTGCCTACATGTAGTGGGTAAAAAAAACGGTTAACCAATAGATCCCCAGTTGCTGGAACCACGGGGATATCTGTGAGGAATACAAAGATGACTTTTTTCAGGTTTTACTCAGTATAAATTTGCTTTCTCACTGGAAGAAATCTTGCAGTGTTTATAAAGTCTTGTAGCCCTTTGGTAATCTGATGGATTGTGAATTCTGAGGCTTCACCCACGGAGAGCTAGCAAGGTCATTCACAATACATAGATAGCAAATTCATCATATGTTTACTCATATCTAGAGCAAAAACATTTAAAAGTATGCGCAACAGAAAAACATTTGCGATAACAACTGAGGAATTTCAAGAAACTATTGTTTTTCTTTAATATAGAGGGAAGGCTTGGAGGAAATCATTTAATTTTGAATTGCTCTAGCAGTCTAGCACATGGAAGAACAGAACATAAAATACTGGAAAAGAATGACTTCGAACAAGGTTTAAACAAAACACTTCAAATGACACTAGAAATGAAAGAATTCCACATTGAAACATTGAACATGGACTTGATAAAAGAACCACACTGTATATTACTTGTAATGCATTTCACTATTAAGAAGATGGAAGGCTTATTATTTAACTGTCTCCATACCTTAGACCCTGCAGGAAGCAGACATAGCTTTCAAAAGCAGATAAATAAGAATCCAATAACCCATGTCTTTCCATTAATCTGGGTACAATTTTGATACATATGTTTGTTTGTGGTAGTAGAGGGGGTCATGTAAATGCATAGCCATCGTATTCTATCATTTCAGCCTGCATATACACAGTACTAATGCAAACAGAACAGATAGATAGATAGATAGATAGATGATAGATAGATAGATATAGATAGATAAATACCTTTATAGATGCATCATACTCTGTATTAAGAAATTCCATGTCGAAATTTTCTTTGCCTACGAGTGGTTTGTTATTCTGAAGATTCCTCGCTACCTCTGGCCTGTAAAATTCTGAGTGAAAATACTTTGTATTGGATAGACAGAAAATTTATATTAAACCTGTTGTTTCTCCTTAATAGGAATTTTGAATTAAAAATAATGATGAAATGTATTTCTTCTTTAGATACTAGTCAGTCTATAAAATTATTGCCTGATATACAATATCCTAGTTCTGAAAATAAATATTAGTAGAATAATAAAGTATTTAATGTAATAGCTATGCAAGATTATTTTTATAACAATCTAAATATATATATATATTTATAATCTATATATATATATAATCAATATATCAGAAGCCATTTTTTATATTGGAAATAGTAATGTGTTCAGAATTTATAAGTACAGTGATTACACTAGCACAATGGAAAATGTGTGTGTGCATGTGTCTGTGTTACGGAGGATGTAAACAGCTTAATGAGTATTACAACTTTTGTATGTTTATTCACATTAATGATGTACATCCATTAACTATGAATTTTCAAACAAATAAAATACTACTAATATGAACTACTACTAATATGTTTTATATGAATAAAAACATAATGAGATGATCTTGTAATTGCATTAGAAATCAGACTATCTAGGATTCTTACCCCACTTGCTGATTGCCAGGAATATAAAATAAGGAGAAAAATACATATTAGATAGATGATAGATAGATAGATAGATAGATATAGATAAAAATATAGATTTATAGATTTAGAGATGAAATATATTGTTCAAAAAATCATTATCACATAAGGTAAATAAAATCGTCTTCTCTTCTTCCCGTAAATTGTGTCCCATTTATAGGCTTGTTCAGATCTTGTCACGATTTCTTTTCTTGTCAAGACTCGTTCATACAACTTTGTTTCAAACAGGAGGGATATGATGGCTGGGTATATTTCTTTTGGTGAACTTAGCAACTATTGATGATTTATCTATTGAACTGATTCAAGGTTGCATAATTCTGACATTTTCATACCATTTTTTTCCCTCTCTTTAGGCTGAAAGATTTTGGAGAAATGTTTTTCTCATCACCTATTATTTGGCTATTTGGTCTTTTCAGGTTGGACCTCAAGCCTATTTTATAGCACTTTCGTAGATTTGTTTTACAGTTTTCTTTCCAAGAAAGGATTTCTAAGCAGCCTCATTTCCTTTTGGTGGAAAGTAGTATTTGGAGGCTACAATTTGGGTACTTGAGGCCCTCATTTGCTACTTGGTGGATCATTTTTTGTTTCTTTTGAAAGTGAATTTTCATACAATTTATGTAAAAAGGAATTATACTGCAAGGACATCTTAAGAGATTTCAGAAGATTTGAAAATAAGTCCCCCCACCAACCAACTTTTTTTAACCAGACTAAATTCAGCCAATTTGATAAGCAAGAGAAATGTCACCACTCAGACCAGCAGCCCTCTAGAAATAAGAATATCTTGGGAATGGGAAAAGCAGGGGTTGGGCCAAGAGTAGGAGAGTAATTACTCATTTTATAGGAATATACCAGGCAAACCTTAACACAAAGTAAGAAATATCAGAAGAGTAAGTCACTTTTTAGGCAGGAACTTGGGTATATTATTCTTTGGGCCACACTTCAATATGCTTTAATAAAAAATCAATACAAAATAATTTTAGATGTACAGAAAAGTTGCAAAGACAATGCAGATCAGTTCTACAGACTTTTCATACATGTTTCTCTAATATCAACCCATTCCCAATTTCACAACCTTTGATTTGGAACACTATTGTTTTTAAATCTTTCTATATTAAAATCTGGGATTTTTTCCCCATAAAAATTCCACTTTAAGTGATCATTGCATATGAAGATCATATCAATAATTTAGCAGTGAAAATTGATCATAAAATGTCAAAAATGAACATAATTTATATGAAACCCTATTTTCATTGAATGATAATATAATGAATGTTTTATTTATTTCTACCTTAGATACCTTTCTCTGTCTACTCTGTCTTCTTGTCTATGATGAACTTAAACACTTCATGTGGTCAGAAGTCATGTGTTGGGCAAGTCTCACACTCTTTGATATATATATTATATATAATGGTTATATATATATATATATATATATTTACAGGTATAATATATTGTTTATATTTATATATTTATATGTTTATTTTTATTTATTTTGAGAGAGAGAGTGAGTGTGGAGAGGCAGAGAAGGAGGGAAAGAGAGAATTCCAAATAGGCTCCACGCTGTCAGTGCAGAGCCCATTGTAGGGCTCAATCCCATGAACCATGCGATCTTGACCTGAGTGGAAATCCAGAGTCGGGCACTTAGCTGACTGAGCCACCCTGGCACCCCAATGATTTATGTAGTTTTTAAAAACATTCACTTTCCTCCAATAATATCTGGAAAAATATACTTTTATTCCCAAAGGTCAAGTAATTCTTTGGATACGATGTACTATGACATCATTGTTTCTTTATGGGCACAGCTATCGTGTCTATCATTTATCAGTTGCTACTCCCTTTATAACAGTAGGGTTCTCTGGCTTGTTTTGTAACTACAGTTGGAACAGGGCACAAAAATCTTGATTAAAGGGCCTGTAATAAAGTTTGAACAAAGGGCAAAGAACAAAGTTTCTCAAGTTAGCAGTACAAGTAGAATATCATGCTTTCAAAAGGCTGGCAGTTTTGATATATTTTCTGGAAAACCAAATAAATAAGTATAGGATAATCTTCACCAGAAAAATGACCTTTATGTACAAGTTCTTACATTTAAAATTACTGATTATTAGAGGAACAACTAAATTGTTTCCCAAGTAATTAGAGGTTAATTCATAAATGCTTTGATTGTTTTTCTTTCCTTATGATGTACTTTAGCAAGCTACTGGGACATGCATGGATCTATTAATATACATACAAAGTTTGTATTTATACATAAATATTCATTTGTATATGTTTTATTATTTTAAATTTTTAACCATAAGTACATATTGCTACCTTCAAAAGGAAAATGTCACCATGGTAATGATTAGTACCTGTATGTAAGTGTAACTAAGAGAATTATGTGACCAATTGCTTCCACACTGCATACTGTGACGATTTTTTAATGACACGTTCACATTTGATTTTTAGTGCCAGTACTCTGTCTTTAGGATTTATTTTTCTTCTTCTGGATTCTATTTGATAATACTAGTACATATATTTATCTATCTTTCTGAAAACATTGAGGAACAAACATGTATGTATTTTGCTTATGGTTAAATTTAATAATGAAGGAACATTAAAATTATCCATGTTCCAAAGGCAGGGTGCTAATTTAATAGTCAATGTGTTCAGTAATTTCCATTCTGAGGTCCATCATGGCAGTTGAAAATTTCCTCATTATAAAACATAATTACCTGCATTTTTAAAATGTCAAGTTCTGGGGATAATTTCTGTCAAATAACAGAACACATTAAAAAGTATGTGATGAAATAAATTCACTTTTCTGTTATGTTGGACAAAGGGGATATATACTAATGGTAAAAAAATGTGGTCTTAAATGGGTACAGTTTTGTATTTTAATAGAATCCTAAAACCCATGCTACAATCTCTAATACACTGACTCTCATCTACATCTAATTTGAAGAAAGGTGGCCTATATTAAGAATTATGGACTGACTTGTAGCTCATATTTTGATTCCAACTTAGTAAATATTAATTGTTTGATTATTCTCTTTCTAAGAGAAATGCTGAGCATATGTAATCATAGCTTTGCAGAGTCAGAAATCCAGGTTGTAAATCTCAGTGTTTCCAAGAAAAAGCTGTAGGATTTTGGGTGAGATTTTTTACCTGTCTAAATCCCTATAAAAATATTAATACCTAACTCATCAACTCATTATGCAGATTAAGTGAAACAATCTACATCACCTAGTACTTTATTAGTTTTCAGAACACTTCATATGTCCCTTCGAAGCCATATCATTTGCAACCAAATTTTGAAACCAGAGCACCCAGAGTATTGATTGTTCAGCATGAGCACTTTGCTTTAAAACCCTCAAAACACATGGCTGTCTTCAGACACAAGTAGCCGATCCTAAACTCTGCCATGTCTGAAATACCATAGTTGGAATGTCATGGAGTTTGGTTCTTCATATGGAATCAATAGACTGTGTGGCCACATTCTTAGCACGCAATGTTACCAAGTTTAAGAAATATTCCATTAATCAGGTGAGGAAAATTAATAAACTCAACACCAAAATGTTCAAGACATAAAACATACTACTTTTAGATATAAGCCATTTAAAACTGTCACTGTCACATGTCTTAGTGATATCTACCTGGAACTAAATCTAAGTGATCTAAGATACAGTCTGTAAATTTTTAAATTAAAATTTCCCCAAACTTGAGAATGAAATTCAGTTATGGGCCACGTTTGTGAACAAAGAGCATACAATTGTGTGTCCAATAACTGACGAGCACTTAGCTACAAACTGCACAGATTTTGGTATTTATGTGAAAAACTGGAGTTTACTTCTCACAGAAAGGGACATCTGTGTGAAAAACAAGAGAGACAAACCCCAAACTGAGAAACACTAAACCCTTCATTAGTACAACTGAGGTAAAGTCCAGGAAATATTGTGCCCAGCCTTTTTTGGTGTTTTCCTTATTAAGATTTATGTATTCCATTTTAATAAATAGCTTTGTTTGATGTCATCATGGGAGAATTTGTCAATATTGTTAATTTTCCTCATATTCACATAGTCATTTTTTATAGATTCTATGATTTTACCTTTAGGTACTCTCTACACCCAACAATGGGGCTTGAACTTACAACCCCAAGATCAAAGGTCATATGCTCCATCCACTGAGTCAGCTAGTCCCCCTACACACTCACTTCTTTAAGCACATTCATTTTTGTAACATGTTCACTTGACTATCATGGAGAGTTTGTGCAAGACTTTTTGGAATTCAGTTCTGAGAAAACTGATATGTGATATTTCCACTGGTACATAAGGTTTTAGTTTCTTAATGCTCTCATAATCCATTCAAGATGCTGAATTTGAGACACTGGTAAGTATCACTTATTACTTCAAGGAATTATACGTGACATCGGATTGCACAGATGGTAATGAGTCATTAGTCATATTCTTCCTAACCTAAAAAGTAATCACAGATACTGAAGTATCACAAACCATTTATGGCAAAATGAAGTAAAAATTTCAGAATAGATTCACACATTTGAGCATACTTGCATCTGCCTATAGAGAGCAAACACTGAATTTCCAAGAACGTTTTCGGAAAAATTAAGTATCCAGATCTCTGAAAATGAGCATGTTAATGAAAGAATTAAAGTTTGTGGGTGTGCATCCTTAGGAATATCTAACCTCTTTCATGACACTGATGATTAAATGTTTAAAATAAAATACCTTGAATTGAGTGAAGTCACATAAGGAAATTTTTAAAAAGTGTAGAATTTTTGAAGTATCAACTAACAGAGATCATAAGCCTTAACTATGCTCTTTAAAGATGAGTAGACTTACACCCAGTCGTATTAACAGTGATGTTATAGCACATAGCTTGTCATCGGGGAGTTAGGACCACAGTCTTGTTCCTTGTTTACAGTGTGATATTCTTTCCATTGTATCATGCCATTTTCATATCATTGTCTGATTGTTTGCCAAGGTACTATTAGCCATTAGGCATTCGGTTATTTACATCCCATGGCTGCTATTTATATTTGAAAGCCAAGTTAAATTGAATTAACAATGAAGAGAACAGAATCCATGGTTTGAGAAAGAGAATTTTTCTCTAGTTCATCCCTGTTACATCCCTTGTGATTTTTTTTTCATTCTAGATTTTCAGTTTCCTCTATAATAAAGTTTAAAAGAAAAATATTAATTTTTTTTTAAAAATGTTTTTTCTGCCTACTTTAAAAGTTATTAATGAAGGATATTTTTAATAATTTGCAAGAGGCTAGACAGATGTTATCCCTTGACAGTAATGATTTTTGCTATAATGTTTATGTGATGTTTCAGAGGACTGAATGTACTCAACCCCTTTACAAAATAATGGATAGAAGTAACTGGAGTTCAGGAAAGGCAAGTGAATCATGGAATATTGGCAACAGTCTCTAATACGCACACACACACACACACACACACACACAGGCATACATACATAAGCATCTATTTAATAAAAATTCTAATGAATTGAATTATATGAGTCCACACAGAAATTCTAAAAGACATAACATTTCTTATTGTACATTTCCACTCTCATTTACTAAAATGAAGTCCTATGTTCTTCAGAACGGCCATTTTCCAACATTTATGGATTAATTTGTTCCTCAGGGACACGTACAATGACTTCTCTCATAAGTTTGTCTTCTTTGTGCAAAGAGCCAATTTTCTTTCTGTCGTTAAGAGCCTTGAACTCTATTCTATGAACACTTATGTAGCATAAGCTGACTATACTGGGTGACATAGCTAAATGAAATTAGCACTGGTTGACAAGGGATTATTTTCAATCTCTTCAGCATGCTGTGGTGATTTAGTGATTTAGCGTGGTGGTTCTCTAAGTTTGGATATTAAACATTACAGGCGAGAAACTATTGATATTATTTTCCATTGGTAGTGGAGCTTCCCTTTATGTTATTCCATGCAGAATATACAATTGTTAACACTTGTAAGATTTTTACAAAACTTGTAAAACTTGTAGAAGTGTAAAATCTGACTTTCACTTCAGATCATTTTTCCGTTAAATATGCAGTTAAACGTGAGCAGACAATTTGGCATTTTGATTGTGGGAATGATTAAAAGGATTATGTATATATCAAAACTTATCAAGATGAACACTTTATTTATTTGTGGTTGTTTGTTTAGTTATTTGTTTTGAGAAAGAGAGGGAGAGTGCACATGCATGCACACAAGCGAGGGAGGGGCAAAAGGAGAGGAAGAGAGGAAGTTAAGCGGGCTCCGCGCTCAGTGCAAAGCCCAACATGGGCTCCATCTCATGACCGTGGTATCATGACCTAAGCCAAAATCAACAGTCAGATGCTTAACTGACTGAGCCACCCGGGTGCCCCCCACCAAAGAACGTTTTAAACATGTGAACTTTATTTTATGTCAGTTATATCTCAGTAGATTTGTAATCCATTTCTGGATTCTCTATTCTGTTACACTGATCTATGTGTCTGTGTTTGTGCCACTACCATACTGTCTTGATAATTACAATTTTGTGATACAAAAGTCCAGACTTACGATGCCGCCAGTTTTTTTTTTTTTCTCTTTTCAACATTAGTTTGGCTATTCAGAGTAAAACAAGACACAATTTAAAAGGGCATATTAATGTTTAAACGTGGAATCCACCACTAGATTATACATTTTTTGTAAAGTTTATTTTGAGAGAAAGAGGGTAGGGAGGGGCAGAGAGAGACAAAGAGAGAGAGAATCCCAAGCAGGCTCTGTGTTGTCGGAGTAAAGCCTAGTGAGGGGCTTGAATTCATGAATCATGAGTTGAAGTTGGACGCTTAACTGAGGAGCCACACAGGTGCCCCATAGATGATACATTTTTTTTTCTATTGGTTGTGTTGGTCTATAGCTGTGCTATTTAATATAGGGACCGTGAGTCATGATCAAAACTATACAAATTTAAACCAATAAACTTAAATAAAATTAAAGGTTCAGTTCCTCAATTACACAATTTTATATAGCTGTGGCTACCATAATGGGAAGCATAAATTACAGAAATTTCCATTATTTGTGAGTGAATATTATACTAACTAGCACTATGACAGAGTATCCAGAGATAAATTATCACAATTTTTGGTTACTCTTGATACATTGTCAATACAACCTCTGAGACTGCAGGGGCACCTGGGGGGCTCAGTCAGTGACGTGTACAAGTTATGCTCAGGTCATGATCTCACGGCTTGTAGGTTCAAGCCCTGCATTGGGTTCTGTGGTGACAGCTAGAGCCTGGAGCCTGGTTCATATTCTGTGTCTCCCTCTCTCTTTGCCCCTCCCTGCTTGTGCTTTCTCAGTCTCTCAAAAGTAAATAATAAACATTTTAAAGAAAAGAACATCTGAGACTGTTGACTAGAAGGAGAAACATATTGGTTGATCCACCAAGTACAGAAGCTTAAGACACAGAATCCATCTTTCCATCAAGGCAGTGTCCAAAAATTGATAGCCAAAGCCCAATGAGAATGAGTATACTGCTAAGGGATAAAGCATTACATATATTTTGTGAAAAACTGTTTAGAAGGCACACTCAAAATTTGACAGTTGGTGATATGCTGCATTCATGCTTGCAATTTCCCCAAAGTCATCTTTCTATATATTATAATATGGAAATATCGGACCATAAACATTGAGTGCTGTAATTAGTTGCTGGAGGTCACATTTATGTAGAATCCAAATATGAATTTCAAGGGAAATGATCCAGATTTCAGGGAATAAAAACAAGCGTTGAGAATTCTTCATTTTATTTAGAATAAAAACTTCTTTCATTTGTATTGCACCTAAAAACTGTTTATTTTTATTTAAAAAGAAGTATTTATTTATCCCCCATTGACTTATGTCTAGCAATATTACTAATTTTTTAACCATTAATAAGTTGTTTCTAGTTTTTCTCAGATGTTCTACTTGGACAGTAAAATTATCTCAAATAAAAGGTAGCTTTCCTCTGCAATTCTTGTCATTAAAATGATTTTCTTTTCTCTCTTTCTTTCTTCCTTCTTTCTTTCTTTCTTTCTTTCTTTCAGACTTTTCATATATTGAAGAGCAGTTTTAGTGATGTGTGTCCTACTCTTGCTTCTAATAGATTTCACGACAAAATTAATCATTTCTACTTTTATTTTCAGTAATGAGGTTTCATTAAATTTAATCTCTTCTGTTCTTGGTTTCCTAAAAGATTATCATTAAAGACTGTCAAATTTCCTCTAATTCTCTTCATATGTATATATTTTTGATATTATCGTGCCTGTGTGTCTATGTGTATCTTTTCATAGCTTGGCCCCAAGGGACCTAAGATATTGGTCTTGCCTCAAAATTCCTATTGTCTCTGGCCTCACAAAAGTTGAAAAGAAAGAAAGTAAATAGTTCAGCTGAGGTTTCCCTGTCCTAATCCTGTTAAAAAGCAGGAAGATGGAATTAAACTTTCTCCTTGCACTCTAGGACCCACAACTAATACAAGGAAAAAAAAAAGTCAAATAGCAACACATAAAAGTGGCCAAGTACTACAATTGAATTGTCTAAAATAGTAGCCACTAGATACATATGACTATTAAGCACTTGAAATGTGACCAGCATGACTGAAGATCACACTTCATTTTAAATGATGAAACATTGATGACTGAATTGAGATGTGTTTTAAGTATAAAACATACAACCATTAAAAACATGTAACAGAAATAAAATAAAGTATCATATTAATATTTATATTGATTACATAGTAAAGTGACACTTTGATATAATTGATATCTTCTATCTATTGAGTTAAATAAAGTATGTTATCAAAATTAAATTCACCTTTGTCTTATTACTTATTTTCAATATGGAAACTAACAACATGTAAAATCATATCTTTCATGCTTAGGTAAATGTTTGGCATATTTGTATATTACTTTAACACTTTATTTCACATTATATTTCTATTAGATAGCGCTGGTATAAAGACAGATAGAGGCACTAAATATAATGTTTAAATCAAGACAGTCACTGAAGGAGAGAGACTACATTTGCATATTAATTGTGTTGGCTCTATTTAAAAAGAGCCAAGAGGAATCATACAACGACCTTCTGCAGCTTCAAATCAACAACAAAAACCTCCAAAAAACAGACAAATTGGAAGGTGGATAATCACCACCAATACCTGAATTACTGACCTCTGTTAGCAAATTGAAGAAATATCTAAACATTTAGAGTAAAAATATAAAGAGAAAAATATGAAGGAATAAGAGTTTCAATAACACATGCTAATAAAAATATTGTTATGATAAGAAACGGAGCAGATGGAAGAGAGAGATAATTAAATAATTAAAGACAATACTCACAAAATGGAGAAATGCCCAAGCCTTCAGTTTGAAAAACTAAAACAGTGGAAAAACAATGCAAATTCAAGGATTCCCAATAAACATCTTAAATTCAAGGAAACCTAACAAGTTGCCATTTAGATACAATAAATTATTAAAAAACGAAATGATTTAGTATCAGAATTCTCATATAAAATACTAAAACCTGATCTTGAACAGAACACCACGTAAGGTTGCTCATGGAAAAAGAAAAGTACTTGTTATAGTATATAACCACTGTTCTTTTTTCTTTTTTGTAATTTTTTTAATGTTTATTTTTGAGAGAGAGAGAGAGCACAGGGGAGCATCAGAGATAGAGGGAGACACAGAATCCAAAGCAGGCTCCAGTCTCTGAGCTGTCAGCACGGAGCCCGATGAGGGGCTTGAACTCAACAAACTGTGAGGTCATGACCTGAGCTGAAGTCAGATGCCCAAATGACTGAGCCACCCAGGTGCCCCCAGACAATTTTCAATGTATAAAACATCACATCCATTGAACTTAAAATACATTTTGTTGTATAGCTGTGGAGTATTTAAAATAATATTTATCAGGCCATTGGCTACAATATTTTAAATATTCAAAAATTATGCATATATATATTCATATATTCATGTTCTCAGATCATAATACAATGAGTTTAGTAATATAATAATAAAAATGTAACCTAAAAAATTAAATACTTAGAATTAAAAACATACATGAAAGGTAATTTTATGAATTATTTTAATGGATGATTATACTAATGAATTTATTTACATGGTTTAGGAGGGATTTGTGATTAAAGATGTAGGGAATACTAATTGTGTGTGTGTGTGTGTGTGTGTGTGTGTGTATACATACATATATTCAGCACATGAAGAAACCAAGTGAATGAGCTAAGAAAGTGTTCTTCATCCTTTTTTTTGTAAAAGCATAGTTTTACATGGATTAAGGAAGGAGAATGCTCCCAAGGTAAGCGTGAGCTATGATGAGAATTTCTCCTATGAAGTGACAGTAATGAAATGCTATGAAAGAGAATTGCTTTATGACCCCTTCAAACCCTCACTAAAGGTTAGTTATTTGCCATATCCATCTGAAAGTTAAAAAAAAAAAAAGAAGCAGCAAGTGACAGAAAAGAATATATTCTCAAGCTAAAAAATTGTTGGATATGGTTCACTATTCCCTTTTCATTTCTTTCCTTTTAATTTGAGGTTTGATAGAATTATAACAAGCAGTTTTCTTCTGAGATACAGCTGGCATGATCGGTCACTGGCCTTTAGAGAATTGTTCTGAAATGAGGGTTTAAAAATAAGAGGGTAGAAATGCAAACTAATTCTCTTTCTAGCAACAAGGGAATATGATATCTTAAAAAAAAACATAAAAGCCTCTTTGTGCAAAACACTCCAAATATTTAATAAAATATGAAGACATACTTTTAAAAGGCACTGCCGAGCAGACAATTATATAAAGGAAATCCCGACAGGATCCAAACAGTGAAAAAGCTTCAATCCAGAAAGGGAAACAGCCCTCCAGCTAGAAGGGTCCCATGGGCTTCTGCCCTGCAATGATGACCTGGAAATTATATTTTAAAGGGCTACAAGGAGACAGAAGGAGGAGGAGGAGGAGGAGGAGGAGGAGAAGAAGAAGAAGGAGGAGGAGGAGGAGGAGGAGGAGGAGAAGCTTAGGTGGTCATGCAAGTTGGAAATTCAGATTTGAAACTTCCTCATAAATCTAAGACTAGGAAGAATGAAACATCAATGATCACACTGTAAAAGGGGACAGGAATGAAAATAGCCCATCCCAGCTTGGAATGTGGATCTATGATCCAGATCGACAACAATCTTCCTCTAAGAATTGAGAATTACATTAGCCATCAAACAAGGTTGGAAATGGTCCTAACATGCAAGTGTCACCAAAGATTCTTTAGTTTGAGATCGCTCTTGATTGATAGTAACTCTAGTACTGTAGAGGACAAAAACAGCAAAAATCTTCTCTTAATCTACATATTCTAGTTTTTTTATTAATTCACAACAAATCACTTTAAATTTAGTGGTTCACGAAAACAATCGTTTACTTTGCTCACAAATCTGCATTTGGGTAGAATTTTGAGGAATAGCTTGTTTCTACTCCTCAGACTTCAACAGAGTCACCTCAAAGACTGGAAGACTAGGGATTCTAAAAACAAATAACAAAATAAATTAATTAAAATAGATACAATAATATATTGAAATTAGTAAAAGGGCTTATTGAATGTATAATGGAAAAGTGAGTGTATTAGAAGCGACCAGTCACTTTTGGTTTCAGCTCTGGAATGTAAACATTTTGCAAGTCATTACTCCTATCCTTACAAGAAGTAAAAAAAAGTCGAATAAACTAAAAATCCGTAACTTTGCTTGGACCTAGCAGAGGAAGGCCTCAGGACACACTGCCACACAGGAATGTAGAGAGACATGCAAATACACAAAATGACAGCCAAGATTTGTTTGTCTGCATCAGAAACCATGTGTGCAAGTGGCTAAGGACACTCACGTGGCAATTTTGATAAATTACTAGATGTTGATTTTAACTAGGATGAGAAACTCCTGGGGGCTTACCTAGCCTTGGGGGTTCTACAGTTTTGTGAGTTTCGCTTACAGGAACTTTATCAGGTTTTTACACCATCAGAGGGCCAATGAATCTTCCTGGCTCTGGCAAGGTGAGGGGAAAATCAACCATTGAGAAATAAGCACAGAGTATTCTTTGTAACAAAGGAAAGGGGGAAAGGAAAGGTTTATGAGAGCATTATCCCACCTAGGGGAAGAGGAGTTACCTAACTCCATTCATCTCTAGGGCTAAGGAAGGGGGTGATCGAAGAAGAATTTGTGAAAAATATCACAGCCCAAGGACACAGATGATTAAAATGCATCGATTGAATCATGTGATTAGAGGACACTTCTCCTTCCCCACTTCTTACCTCCATATAAACAAGGCTACAGTTTAATAACAGTGGATTAAAACTGATAGAGCTGCAAGGCACAGGTTCTACTGAAGGAGGAGTTGAAGGGAACAGGAAAAATTACAACAAGGACACTAGAGGATTTTGAATTCTCTGCCATGTGCAGGTAGCACAAACATTCAACAGTACCCAACTCCTGGTCAGATGAATGTAAAACCTCAAAAGACCTACCTACCTGAGTTTCTGATACCCAGTTAATCATATTTGGCCTTTGACCAAAAGTTACCAGACATATTGAAAGGGAAGCAAACACAATCTGAACAGACTAAGCAAGCATCAGAATCCAATCCAGATATGACAAAGGTTTGGGCATATAAGAGACTTGTGGGTAATATGTTAAGGGCACTAATGAGAAAAGTAGACAACATACAAGAAAAGAAGGGCAATATAAGGGGAGATTATCATAGGGGCATTATAAGGATAACAAAGGAATGTTATAATTAACTCTTAACAATTTGATGAAATGAAGCAAATATTTTCTTAAAATATATAAACTGCTAAAACCAACACAAGGAGGATGATATTGTCAATAGGCACATCTATTAAAAATTTTTAATCAATAGTTAATAATCTCCCAGAAAAGAAAGAACCAGAATTAATTGATTTCACTGGTGAATTCTACTGAACACGTGGGGAATCATTATAGCAATACTCAGGCATCTGTTCCAGAAAACAGAAGCAGAGGGAACACTCCAGAACTCATTTTATAAATTCTGCATTATCTTAAGACCAAAACCAGATATTGCTAGAAAGGAAAACTACAGAGTAATCAATCTCATGAACATAGATGCAAAAATCTGCAACAAAGTTTTAGCAAATTGAATCCAACATGGTATATGCAATACTACAATACAACTCCTGCACTAACTGCCCAGCGTTAGTCCAGACTCTACAGGTAATGGGTACAGTCCCCAACAAGAATGCTCTCAAAGTAGACACAAGCCACAAGTTCAGGGGTCCCCATTCTACTAGCACTCTGACCGAATAGCTATACGTTTTAGGATTCCCACAAGTCTGTCAGGTTTTATAATTTAGTGGAACAATGTGCAGAACTTAGAAAAATATCATGTTTTCAACTGCCATTTTATTATCAAGGATTCAGATTAGGACCAGCCAGATGAAGGGACCTACAGGAGGAATCAAGAAGGATACCAAATGAGGAGCTCTCAAGTCCTTATCCCATCGAATCGGAACATATCCTCCTCCTAACTCATCAATGTGATCACCAGCCAGAACAGCTCAACTGAGTTTTGTTGTCCAGAGCTTTTACGGGGTCCTGTTATGTAGGTATGATTGAATTGCTGTCTAAGTGACTATATGTAATGTCCCATCCCCTTCCACTCCCCAGAGCTTGAGCTGATAGCACTTGGCTCAAAGATCTGATCGTCTACTCATGTGATTTGTCTTATTGGTATGTCAGCTCTTATACTTTACTCATGCTGAAACTATTTGGAGGCCCATCATAGGTTACTTTATTAGTATTAACTATGGTGTGATTCTAGGGGTCCCAATGAATAACAAAGACTCTCCTATCACTCATAAAATCCAAAAGCTTTAGAAGCTCTATCTTAGGAGCCCAGAACAAAGGTTACACAACATTTTTATTGTGCAACAATATAAAAACATTACACACTATGACTTAGTGAAATTTATTTCTGATTGCCAAGAATTATTGTAACATTTAGAAATCAATCAGTGGAATCCTCCATATCAACAGGCTAAAGAAAACCAAAGTCACGTACCCATATCATTTGAGGCAGGGAAAGCATTTGACAAAATCTGACACCCATCATGGTTTCCTGCGTGTATCCCTTGGAGGATGTTTCAAGTGAGATTAACATTTAAATTTATGAACTTTGAGTAAGCAGTATTCCCTTCATAATGTGGTGAGCCTCATCCAGTCAGCTGAAAGCCTGAATAAAATACAAAGACCAGCTCCCTCCAGCAGAGATAATTCCCCAGTGGAATGCCTTATACTTCATCTGTACCTCCTTGGTTCTCCTAAATGTCCAGCCTGCTGCCCACACTGCAGATTTTATACTAACTAGCCTCCATAATTGCTTGAGTCAATTTCTTATAATCAATCTCCTCACACACACACCCTATTAATTCTGCTTCTCTAGAGAAGGCTGAGTAATACACACATTTGTGATGATTTTTTTTAAAAAAATCCTCTCAGCAAACAAGGCATAATTGTGAACTTCCTTAACTTAATAAAGAACATTTACCAAAAAAAAACCCTAAATCTAAACTATTTAATGGTGAGAAATTGTATATTTTCTCCCCAAAACACCATAGCAAGTTTTCAGTAAACAATGCATATAGTAAGCCTAAGAGTGCTTTCCTTACAAAGGTCTGCTGGCAATTTGACCCCTTGGATAACATCTGAGAGTTTAGACTTTGGAAGACTTCCCATCATTCCCTAACCGGTAAGCATGGTTTATAACACCTAAACTGTGAAAAAATAATATGATTTATTTTGACCGTCTCCTTTACTACCGGGAGTCTAGAATTTTGACATGTGTAGGCAGAGGATGCATACATGATCAGTCCCCAAATGAGCCATAGGCAGTGACATTTCATACCTTTTCTTGCATCTAGGTAAGTTATGGTAGCAGATCTCACCAAATAGAATATGAGTGGATCAGTCTGTCTTTTCCATGAAGGCAACTGGATACAGGACATTGGATTCCAAGTCCTAGGGGGTATCAGAAATATAAAATGGAAGGTGACTGGATGCATGGATCACAGCTTGGGGAGATCTATCAATTGAGAACACAGACTTTACCAGAGCAAGAAATAAACTTCTATTCTGATAAACCACCAAGATTTTCATTGTGTCTGTTATAGCAAAGAGGATTACCCTGATAGAGATAAAACACTTGGGGAAGAGACTTGTGTCTCAGAAGACAAATATTAGAAATATAAGAATATAAAGAATTAAATATTAAAGAATTAAATAAATATATAAAATTTATATAAATATATAAAATAAAATATATAAAATATATAAAATAAAATATATAAAATATATAAAATAAAATATATAAAATATATAAAATAAAATATATAAAATAAATAAATAAATAAAATTAAATATTAAATATTAAAGAATTAAATATAAGAAAATCTTAATTTAAATGAATTGGGTTTTAAACTTTAAGTATCCAATAAAGATTAATTAATAAAGCCAAATAAAGCATACTAATTTAAAAAAGAATGAAGCTGAGGGCAGAAATTAGAAAATTAAAAAAATATATATATATGCTATAGATAAAATATAAAAGTTGGATATATTCAATTAAAAGTGATAAATTTGACAAAATTCTTTCAAATTAAAAAAAGGGGAGAGGTTGAAAAACATTTGATGATAAAAAGGAGATAGATGTAGATGCACTATGTATTAAAAAGATAGTAAGATAATACAAATGCCTTCTTGCTAAAAATCTGGAACATTTTAAAAAGACAAGGGTCTACAAAAGTATTATTTTGCCCAAACTCACTAAAGAAGAATTAGAAAATCTGAATATTCCTATAAATACTAAACAACTGATGCAAGAATTAAGAATCTCACTTTTCTCCCCCCTAACCTCCCCCTGTGTGGCCCCAGATTATTGCACACATGAATTCTTCAGGGTACCTTTGTTTCTTCTTCCAATTTCTGTCTGAAAATTCAACACTGGGAGCTTTCCTAAGGAAAGACCCACAGTAAGTGCTTTTTCTCATTAACAAAGGTTTACTTTACACCCAGGAGCCCCCGGAAGTGTTTTTATTTAAAAATATGACTGAACAGAGTGAAATCCTTGTCTCTACGCTCCCTAATGCTGCCCACGGATGTTTAGTCGCCCCACTGGGAGATGAAAATATCTCCAGGGGCAAGTACTCGAATCTCTTTCTACCTACCTCTGGCTTTAATCTTCTTGGCATGGTCCCTAGCATTTTGCAAAACAGGAAGTCGCAGGAATAAAAGGCACAGCACAAGGAATATAGTCAATGCATTGTAACAGCTAGCGTTGTGTGATGACAAATGGTGGCTAACTTGTGTTGAGCACAGCATAACAAATAAACTTGTTGATTCACTATGTTGTACACCTGAAACTAATGTAACCTTGTGTGTCAGCTATACTCCCAAAAGCCCCACAAAAACAAACAAAAAACTCCCACGATTCCTTGTTTACTTCCTTTGCTCTACAGTCAGGTTCTGTTCTATGGTAATAATGTCATAATTTTTATTTGGGGGGGTGAAAGAAATCAGTTCCCTCATTATTTAATGTGTTCTTCCAAAAATTAAGCATAACCTGGTTAGGCTGTTGGTCAGTCGTCTTTAAGAAGCCGCTGGTGAAAATCAGTGATTAAATGTGTGAGGGCGTAACCCTCTCAGAAAACCATAGTACTTCACCAACACTTTGATTTTCCTTTTCTATGGTGCTTTAAAACAAATTCTTCAATGGTTTTCTTCGAGTAAAGGCTGAATGAAAATGTGAGAGAACAATTCTTTAACTGACAGAGAAATACGTAGCTATTGAAGATGACTGCAGAGGGATTTTTGAAATGTCCTAGATGTCAAACTTGTTTCTTGAGACAGAATAAGATTTGGGAAAGAGAAAGAGAAAAATATGGACTTCTGTTATTTTACTTAATTAGTGACATCTACCTTTCGGTGAACAAGAAGATTAGGCCGCCATTTAACAGAGAGGGGCTGGTGTATGACTGGGATACAGAGGAAATCCAAAAGTTCCTCAAAATATGCTGTTGTTTCCAACAAGACTTGAGTTAATATTCTTAACTTACTGTGTCCTAATGAAATGCACTGACATTAATTTCTTCAAAAGGAAGGTATCTTTTCTGAGAACAAGTGTTTCCTTTCCTACATGTAGAATATGAAGTTTTATGGTCTGACAATGAAGTAGCCTTTACCAAATCATTTTTATTTTGTTCAATGCCTCCTTAAATAGGAACATTCTTCTTTGATTGAAATTGGAGAATAGGGTCTATTCTCTACTGGAGAGACCACTATGAATAATGCGTAACTAGCAATCAACAACCGGCTTTTCCTGGGTTGTGGATAAAATAGAGAGGAAGATAGATTTCAAAGGAGGTGCAGGTTTTCCTCTATGTTAGGCATCGTATCTACTCCATTCACGAATTTGCAAGCACTGTGTGATATTGGACTATTTATTATTCTGGGTTGTTTATTAATTATTATAAAATAACATAGTGTTTTTGTACATGATAGAGTTCCTGTAATTTTTGTCAAAGACCTCCCAGAGGTCATAGAAGTGTGTTTCTTTGTTCATGCAAAATATATTCCATAGCTATGCTATGAGTTTTGTTTCCCTTGCATTTTAAGTTTTTTATAAACTACCAAATACCTTGGATCTAAATATTTTTATTGTTTGTACAAAAAAATCACAAGAACTACCTTTCACATTTTTAATAATTATGTAACAAGAGAAACCCGTGTTTATAAAATATATTCTGAAACAGAGAAGTCAATAAATAGTATGTATGATTCATAACGTAATTCTAATGTATTAGTCTAATTTTGTTGAGATTTTTGTGTACTAAAGGTATGGAGGGAAATCTAATACATACAGTTAAATAGAGATTATAATTTCTTTTGTCCTCTGAATGATGAAAAGAAGGATCCAGTGGGCTAATATTGGAATGGCTCTTTTTCTTTGCCTCCTTGGATGAAGAACATATCTCTGTGCTTAGCCTGTTTTGAGACTATGCAGAGCTTTCATTCCTGTAATATATAACCCAAGTAATAATTTTTTGAGGCCAAGGAGGGGACCAAAAAAAAAAAAGAAAGAAAGAAAAAGAAAAAGAAAAAGAACCTATATACTCAACTTGCCAAAGAAATGTTCTCATTTCTGTGTTTTATACACAAAAAACACATCCGGTATTCCTAACAATTCTGTGAGATAAATATAAGATATTACTCTTTCCATTTGAAACTGAAGGAGAATTTAAACAATGTTTTCACTGACATTTAAACTCATGCAAGTACATACAGAGATTCCTACTATGTGTTCTGAATCCTAGATTCTTAAACCTAAGGGTTTTTTTCCCCCAGTTTCAGTTTCATATTTTAACTCAAAACTTTCAGTAGGAATCAAGAAAGTTGAGCTGTAAAAAAAAAAAAAAAGAAAGGAAGTTGAGCTGTGACCTGGTTATTTTCAAGACGGTTTGTCCCAATAAAGAATTTCTCTTTCCTGTATCATTGATTCTCTCAAACAGAAACTGATACAGATGAGGTGACTAATTTAAGACTGACTGACTGAAACAAAATGGCAAATGGTAGGAGGCAGGTGAAGGAGTATATATATTTCCAGGCCTCAGAAATCATATTCTGAGGAGAATTTAGTGAAATACAAATTAAAAGAAGATTAAGCACTGAACTATGAGGTACAATGAAAAGTAATTTTTAATGTGGTATTTTATTGATATGCTGTTTGTCACATACTACCATTGTCAAATCATTGTGAAATGTGCGCAATCAGAAACAGAAAAGATAACTTAGGTGATGGAATTTGGGAGATGTACTCCGTGTTAATTTTTCAGAAAAATAATTATCTAAGTTTTCTTTTAAATGAAGGAAAGGGTATTGACCAAATTACACTTCTGTTTTGAAAACGACAATTGTACTTTAAACATTTAAAGCATGATATTGAAAATGATTTGCAAAGAGTAAAGCTTTATTTTAATTTATAATTTCAATGGTTTAGGAAATATATTCAAAGCCTTTTGAAATATTTGAAATAAATTTCAAATGAACAAAAATGACGTTCCCCCCACCCCGGCTATCTTGGAAAAAATGAACTCAGAATGAATCCCAAGGGTCTGCAGATGCACAGGGCTGCGAGAGTGACAAAACCCAATCCCATCATGGAATGAAACCTCAAGCTCAAAAAGTGATTTTCACAGAGTATTTTTCTGAATGCAATTTTCGTTTATTACTTTTTGGTGAGGAAGAGCATGATTAGTGACAGAGGGGGAGAAAATGCATTGAAAATCAAAACCCTGAAAATAACATGATAACTACTTTCTATTTCTGAAAAACATTTTCTTGAATTTGTTCTGAAAAATACATGAAATATAGAAATTGCTCAAACACAGCTACTCAGGGGTCGTAAAAAAAAAGGCAAGTAAATGTGAAGGAAGAAAAAGTGAGAAATAGAAGGTATAAAAGGTGGGCTTTCAGGCTAAGTCTACCTGTGATATTAACAAATTATTGAATCTTTCTGTTGAATGATAGCCACTTTTTAAAAATAAATCCAAATGGAAATTTTTATATTATGAAACCCTAGAGCATGTGACATCTTTTTTTAGGTATTAAAAATAATTATTAAACAATAACTGGTAGTTTTAATAAGGCCTCTGTTCAGTATTTGGTATTTGGATATTATTTTTTTCCTTGAAATATTTTTCTACCTAAAACAATGATGAAAATGATACATTTATCCAGTTAAGAACAAATTTATATGAATAAATATTGCCCTCAGAAATATTTCTTGCCCTCATTTTAATTTATTTGTATTATAATGAATAAATTGATAAAATGACTCCAACAATCAAACCTGCAATGTACATCACCTATGAATTTTTTTCTCAAGTATATTCCTAAAATAAGTAATCATCCTTTGGAAATGAGTTAAGTCGGTCTAATATTTCTTCTGCTGGTATACATAACTATAGAATCTTTCTTTAATAGATCTTCACTGAATCATAGATGTTAATAAAAGACTCAGATACCTAAAAGAGAAATCTGGCCACCATCACTGTTCTGTTTGGGGGGAAAATAAACTCAATGACATTGCTTAATGAGTAGATTTCATTCAATTACCTTAAATCTAAATCCAAATTTTCATAACATCTTGCATTATCATTATTTCCCTGAATGAATCCTCTATTCCATATAGAATAATCTACCTTTGTACATTTGTATAAGCTGTCTCTTCTATTCTACTCCCCCCTCGCCCTATATCATTTTCGTGTCCTATAGAGAGTGCTCCCAGTTTTGCACAGTATTGACACACTTTCAGAGTGATACTGGGAACTTCCCTAGTATGGTGTTCAAGACTCTTTTAGAACACTTGCTACTTTTTGCTTTATATTATATTGTCTATAGCTTTTTATATGTCAGCCTTAACTCTCAAGAGAGACTCTAATTTCATTGCTGATAAAACATACCATCAAGATATATATATATATATATATATATAATATACATATATATAATGTTCATATATATTACATCTTTTTCAGTGCCTGGAATAGTATCTTACATGTACTGCATCATTAGATGAACTTAATTAATAAATGTTAGATCGAGTGAATTTCTGTTTGAAACTAAGACATTTGAAAAGCACTTTGAAAATGATAGTAGATGATTTAGAGTAAGAATTTGATGCATTTGACATGTGAAAAATTGCCTTGATGAAATTATTTGGGTGGCCCATTTTCTTACTTCCAAAGCTAATATTGCTGAGCAATAGGACTAGACCATTTGGTGAACCCACGTTAATCTGTAAATGGCACATGCCTTCCTCACAGGATATAATTTTGAGAGTCCTTAAATGCCTATTTTCTCCATTCACTCTCACCTAAGACTTTAAAAATGAATCATTACTAAAATAGGTTTGATGTCTTTGTAGTGTTGAAGGGTAAAGACCCTTCATTTTTGTAGACTCAGTAAGTAGATGAATGTAATCATGCCTTACTAGCCTAAGAGCTCTTTTTCCCCCCTGTATTAATGCTTCAAAGAAGAATGTGTTCTGTTTCCCTCTGATCTCTTCCTTATTTACAAAACAACAACAAAACTACATCTTTCACTGATATAAGTAAAAGTTAAGAATACATCTTTTCACATGTTAAAGAGCGCTGAATTTTCATTTAAAAATGATGTATTTGGAATCTTTGGAAAAGAGTGGCTTCTGTGGTGGTTTTATCTTCAAATGGTTGTGAGCTACTTTTGACTCTAGGGTTTAGAAGATTTCTAAATTTACGTTGCAAAAAGATTTACCTTCTGCAGATGAGGTGGAAAATAAAAGTTGAAATGGTTTTGTTTCTTTCAGATAATATTTAATTTGCCTTTAATCCTAAGGGATAAAAGAGAGAGGGGGAGAGGAGAGAGAGAGAGAGAGAGAGAGAGAGAAAGAGAGAAAATTTGAATTTGAGTTGCATATCTCCCAAGAACTATTCTGAGACTTGTTCTGTTCTTGAAATTGAAAGCCAAGTGAGTTAATTGAATGTTATCATACCTTGAAGCTAAGCACAATTTGAGTTTGATATATGGGACTCTTTCCTCTTTCCAGAATAATCAGCTTTAGAGTTCTAATTTCTTAAATAGCTAATCAAACAGTGTCCATACTAAAAAGCAAAGACTACTTACCCCAAAATATTGGATACATGTGTGTTCCACTATGCCTATTACTTAACTGGCACTTCTTGATAGCTGTTGAAATGAATGAGTCTATCTGAATTCCAGTTTGTTTCTCTATATATTCAACTAAACCAAAAAGGAGACAACAAATCAAACCTACGCAGGTCTGTAAGAACAAATTTAACACTGAGTAATTGTTTTGAAGCTTTCTACACTGCCAAAAATGGTGGATTCAATATACCTTCCCCTTTCAACCCATATTTCTGACTACATGGTGGTATACAAAAGATCACAAAGCATTTGCTAATGTGTAATGGCTGCACTGTGTCCATTAAATCATCATTTATAAAATTTTGATTTAGAACAATTTTGTCTGCTCTGTGTAAACACCCTTGTGAATCAGCCCTAATCATTGACAGAACTAAAAGGTTAGCCCAAGACTGGATACAAAATAAAGGCCAATTGTTCACATGTTGAGTACTCAAATTTTGTATATACATCACATATTTGGATCACATCAATATCCAAGTCACTACTTTGAATATTCTTTTACTCTCCAAATATTTTTCAAGAAGCCATATTGTGTGTGTGTGTGTGTGTGTGTGTGTGTGTGTGTGATTATGTGAATGCAATTTCCCTCAGAATATTTTTCTTCTTTTAACCAAGTTAAAGAAAAGTCACAAGTTAATTTTTTATAGAGCCTTATTTTAAGGATAATTTTGTTGTCAATCTCCACCTCAAATCTGTGTTTGTACCGATTTCTTATAGAAAGAATTTCTGATGATACATCTTTAGTGATTCCTGAAAGAGCTATTAATTTTCCAGTGTTTGCACAAAGACTATCTGGAATTTAAAAATTCTCATAAAAAACACCTTGGATAAAAATTATTATAATTGTTTATATAATTCTCTAATTAGTAGCCACCGTTTTGTATAGGGTCTGTGTAGAAAATTATTTTAGTAGAAATAAGTAAATTGATTTCAAAGCTATATTTTATTTAGATGTGTAAATAGCAATAAGGCTTACAAAATGTGTTTTTCAAGATACATGAGTGATTCCATACCTGATTCTATATGGAGTCACATATGATTCATAGCTAACTGTCTGTGGCTACTACTCAGAGTTCATATGCAAACTCTTTGCACAGTAACGTCATTGAGAATTTTCTTCTGACACTGACAAACTGGAGTTTTTAAAGCAAGATATTCTTAAAATTATTTAAGTCTATTTGCAGAGCATTTATATATCATTTTTTTCTTATCTCAAACTAGCAGAAAAAAATGAGATCTAATTCATAATAATTGCCTGATTTCAGAGTTCATATAAAATATACACTTGGAATGCTTACACTAACAAAATTCTAGAATAAATCAACACAGAAACATAGTATCTCAGGGCTACAGAAGCTCTATTTTACCTCCATATTAGATTTAATATTACATAGGAGCTCAGAAGAAATCCATTATCATTATAATGTGCAATTAAAATTATATGGATCTGGGGCGCCTGGGTGGCTCAGTCATTTAAGCATCTGACTCTTGATTTCAGTTCATGTCATGATCTCACGTTTCGTGAGTTCAAGCCTTGCACTGGGCTCTGCACTCACAGTGCAGAGCCTCGTTGGGATTCTGTCTCTCCCTCCCTTCCTCTCTGCCCCTTCCCTGCCCATGCTCTACCTCAAAATAAATTAAAAAAAAAAAAAACTTTAAAAACAATGAAACAAACAAATAAATAAAATTAGATGGAACTGAGTTGCTTTTTTCCCCCCACAAATTCTGGAAAGTATTTTAGTACCCAAAACCATGCAGAGGACCTTGGCTTTTATGTAAGTGGTTAAACGTACATATACATTTTCATCTTTCAAACCCCCATCTGTAAAGTTACCAGGTGAATATTGAGAAAACAAACCAAAATCAAACAAAACAAAGCAAAATAAAGGTTGTGAATACTTTATCAAAGATCTAAATCCAAAGCCTAATGCAATGCAGTTCCAAAACCTGACCTTCCAGCTTCTCTTTGCATATAGGAAAGTCCTAACACCCGAATCCATAGTAGTTCTCCAAAGGGGTACTTTCATGGTGAATGTAGTCCAATATCAGTGTCATCAGAGTATGTATCTCCAGAGCTTATTCCCCAAAGCCCCTGAGTATTTCTTCTGATACAGTTTTATACCGGAAATCACACCATTACTATATAAAAAATGATAAAGCAGCATCTGGAAAGCTAAAATGTTGTAAAAAACTTAAATTAAATTTTATTCCTCAGGCTTAGAACACAGAATTATTCAAGTTAAACTCACTTCCCACACCTGAAAACTGAAATATGATAGCACAGGGCAGTTGCAAACAGAGGCAAAATTTAAATTTTGCACATAGGTAGAATCAGACAGAAAATGCCATGTAACTTTGAGGACGCTAGATTTTGATAAATTTCAAAGAGCAAAGGATAGATTCCTCTTTGCGATAATTCGTAATTTGTGGGTTTCAAAATTCCAATCTATCTGCAATATATAAATATGGTCATGTCTGGAGGATAGGACCATTATGCTTAGCAACAACAGCAAAATATAATCTAAACAATTTTAGAGAAAAAAAAACCCGAGAAAATTGAAGAAAATTAGTTTATTTGGGAAAATACCAAAATAATTAAACTTGCGTATTATATGTTTAGCTAGCAGTTGCTTCACTGTTGAAAGTTTTATGAAATTCTCTCACGATAATATAATATTTTATTCAAATGTATGGAACTATATATTTATAAGCTAATAGAATTAGAAAATCAGATAGCGCCTGCAAGCCTTTACACAATAGAACGCTTTGCAGTGCGCAAAGCATTTTTACAGATGCTTATTGATCCCCACACAAGCCCGGGAGAGAGGCAGAAGTCTTTACCATCTCTACTTTGCAGTTTGGGACCCTGAAGCTCAGAGACTTTGAGGTACGTTTCCAAGGATAGTAACTGTGAAGCTGCTATATTTTTGCCTTCAGTTTTATACATTTTGCCGTAGATCCCAAACAGGTAAGAGCTAAGCAGTCAGTGAGACAGGGACAATCTGAACATGTGTAAGGAATAAAGGTCAGCCGATCCAAAGTCTGTAAGAATTACTCAAATTGGAGTATCATCTTTTCAGATTACATTGCTACCGTGTGAGGTGCATACAAATAAGCAAATGAAACCGACGTCTAAACCAACCAGCAAAATGTCCAACAGCTAATTTTAGGTATCGGAATGATCCAAACCGCGGAGTTCAAAGTACGAAAGCAAAAAGACTGGAAAAAATAATCGAGTTTTCCAATGTTTTATGTAGGATAAGGTGTGTGACTATTTTTTTTAAATTAAACCTTTCCCTGACATATCAGACTGAGTATATCTTACTGAAACCATTCATTCTATCGATTAAAAACAAACAAACAAACAAACACAACAAGGGCGGGGGTTCTTTTGTGAAAATAAAGGAGGGCAGGCAGGACAGAGACAGTGGTCTCTGTCTTCAGAGAAGTGCACAAGTGGTGCACAGAAATTGCATACATTAGAGAGCAAGCAGCAAGTCCCCATGTTCCATCGATTTCGTATGGAGAAAAGAAGTGGGGAGGGCAAAGGAAAATGGTGCATACAAGTCCATGGTGGCGGGACCCGGTATACTGGATAAACCTCATGGCATTTGAACACAACACGATGCTAATAAGATCTTGCACAGTAACAGAGTGTGGGTCTCAAGAGTCCACACAGAGAAGTGGAAAACGAGGTCCCGATTACCTGCACAATCTTCATGTCTCAGCATACCACCCCTAGTCCTAAGTGATTTGGACCCTTTGGGTTTAGTTTTGCCTTTGAAAAGAAATCACAAGATATTGAAACAAACTTCATTGTTTGGCTTCATTCAGGTATTCTTAAATTAAACAGTACCACAGACTTTATTGAGCAATTGAAAATATACACAAGGAACAATAGCTTTTTCTCTGTATATATTTTTTTTTAATTTGACTCTCTTCTGATTAAATGACCCCGTTTCGATCATGAAAAGGGCACTTGTTTCTACAGTAGCTGTGGCCAGCTTGCTCAGTTCCAAGTACTGTTTCCATGTGTCTTCCTTGCCATTGCTGAGGTTATATCTCCACTTGCTCAGGAAGCAAATTCTAGAAGGTTTGCCAGAATTAACCCCCTAAGTTGTTCTTTCAGATTCTATTTCTCCATAGAGTTCGGCTAACTTTTTAAATTCGGGTCCCCAGTCTCCAAGGTAGTGATAATCCTGGTCTGACTGTGTGGTTGCTGAATCCAGTGAGCTGATGGAGCCAGCCTCCGATCTCTGACCTTCATAGGCATAAGTCTGAAGAGAGTCATAAGGGGGGACGCTGGGGTCTAGGTCGGCTTCTGCCAGTTTTTGCTTAATAAATTCCTGAACATCTATACTTTCTAGGGTGGACAATGTCTGGTGTCTGGGGGTGAGTTTCACTTCGGGTCGAATATCTCTCCGATACTTGAGCTCCTCGGCGGCAGAAGGATTCCTCAAGGCTGTGATGTCAAAGGCCTCCGTGTCTTCCTCCCCGCCCCCCTCGTCATCATAGGTGACCACATTCTCTCGCACGTCCTCCTCTGAAATGATCAGGGGCTCTTTTTTGCTGCGTCTCAGGGTGATAAAAAGTACTACAATTGCTGAAGAAAAATGGAAAGAGGATGAAGAGTTAGAAGAAAGGAAGGAAATTCTTGTAGATTTGACATCAGCAATGTCACCAACTACATTTCGTTTAGGCGTGCATTGTCATACAACCCTGATCTCTGCACTCTCTGGAAAACATTTGAAGTGTTTGTTTGTTTGTTTTGTTTTTTTATCATCTCAAGGAATGTAAAAAATAAAATAAAAATATCCCTTTAAAGCATTGAGAATCACTGATCTTCTCTAGAAAAACGTAACATTCACATGTGTTATGTGTTTAGGATTCTTAGTTCACTGTGGGCTAACCATCTGGTCTTCACACTGAGGGAAACAGAGGGGGAAAGAGCAAAATAGAATTTTGGCTGGAAGAATAATGGTGTATGTTGTTCTATCTATGGATTCTTAATCCTTCTAGGTATATACACTAAAGGAAAGATTTTTCAGTTTCTGTTAAATGGGAAGAGGGAACCCCTACCTTAAACCCTTGACTTTTGATGCTTTGTAGGAAATCAAAGCAGGAATATTTTACATGGTTGATCTCTCTTGTCCATTACCCTTTACAATAATATCATCAGACATTCATAACTGCATATATCTATCAAGCTGTACAAGATGTTAGTTTATTTGTACCTAACTTTTATTTCACAGGAATTTTTCACATTGCCCATTTTTTTTATATAACTTTGTAATTTAATCCTCATGGCAAACTGTGGGTTTCCTCAAGGAAACTGAGGCTCAAGAGAAATTACATGGATGACTAAGATCCAAGTCTAAGATCACACAAGTGACTGGTGGAAGCACCTAGACTGTAATCTGAGATTTCTCACACCAAAGGGGATGAATTTCCATTACCTATCCCATTTTGTTTTTTTAAAAAAATACAGAACGGGGAACTGAGTGACCAGTTGGGCATGTGGATTATTATCAATAATGCCACAACCATTAGATGAAATGATGTAAATGGGTCTTGGGCACTTTCCTTTGGCTGTTTCTCAGTATTTTCACATCTTTCTTTTGATGATAGGAAGCCATTACTAAAGAGAAAGAATTACTTCACTTCTATTTTGTGCTATTAGATCCAATATTCTTTACTTCAGCTCTACAGAATGTTCTCGGTCAGCTGGTATTCTAGGTTTTATGATAGCAGTTACTATGTTCATTGTTATTAACATTCTTTAAAGTATAATAATCAAAGAAGTACATTCAAATGGCATGTAGGACACGTATATGTGTGTACATAATGTACATATATGTATATACATAGATAAATATATATATATATAGAAACAATTTTTATGTATAGCATGTGACATACTTATGCTATATATTCACATACACACCGAATATACACCTACAGACATATATATATTTATTTCAAATTCATATTTATTTTTTAGTGTTTATTTGTTTATTTTGAGAGAGAGAGAGAGAGAGCACAAGCAGGAGAGGGGCAGGGAAAAAGAGAATCCCAAGCAATCTCCATGCTGTCAGCAAGATCATGACCTGAGCTGAAATCAACAGTCTGATGCTTAACTCACTAAGCCACCCAGGCACCCTGAAATTCACAATTCTATACCGTATTTTACCTGGCAGCCTTAATGATATGTATCTTGTAAAACAAACAAACACCAGGTTAGCTATCCTCTGATAAAGAACATAGCCAGTACCCCAGAAGTTGACTTTTCCCTTATACTTCTAAAAAGTTACTTCTACTCTTACTTTATCATTACTGTTTCCTTGTTTCTCTTTATAATTCCACCCATTTTTTATGGATATCCCTAAATAATACAATAAATGAGATTTGTCTTTTTCTCAACTAGATATTATAGTGTGCATGAGCTTTTAAGATGACAATAGAAAGAGGAAAAGAAACAGATTTTCAAGCCATAAGTGCAAAGGATAATTGTGTGAGAGAAGTTCACTATATGTGGAAAGAGATGGTTACAGTGTACTGGAGAATCTAATTTTGCAGAGAAAAGGCAAGGAGTGCCTCTAGGAATGAGGAAAAAAAAAGACAGAGCACCTATATAAAGGGTCAGAAAATCATGTTGAGAAGTCCGGAATAAAAGGATACTGACTAGGTAATGGCAGAACACAATGGGGGGAGATTACGGCACACATGGGGAAGCGGTGAGTGGCTGTGTTTGGAATGCAATGCTTAGAGAAAGCTGGAAATGAAAAGCTGATAGTACATGTGACCCTGCTTCACAAATGTCATGCTATTTAAAAATAGTTTCCCAAATATGCTGCTTATACTTGAGAGACATTATCTAATATAGCACTTTATTTCTGGGGGAGGAAAAAAACAGACTTTTGCTGAATTCAGCGAATATGCATCTAATACCTTCCTATTTATTTTAGTGTAAATCCCATTTAGAGCTTTCTAATTCAGGGCCCCATCCTCAAGTAACTTACTTCATTCCATTCAGAGGTGTAGATTTACCATCCAATATATATGTTCAGTTCATCTTTATGATTAAGTAAAGGGGGTTGTTCTAACTTAAATCATCTATTTCTACAGACTGCCTAGTTTATTCTAGTAAAATGTCTTACCGTTGTTAATAAATCAAGTTACTTTTCTTTATGTTACAATGGTTGGTTGTTGATTTCAAGGGAATTTATGTGCATGTATAACAGGGAGAATGTGATCAGCAGTCTTAGCAAATTGTGGATGTAATTTGCGTTCTTCACCAATATTAGTGCCATATCAGCCTAATGAAATATAGGAGATCATGCTGGGTTTATTATTATACTTAGTTACATTTGCTTATTTTCCCAAATTAAAAAAAAATATTTGTGATATATTTTGATTCAAAATATAGATAATAATTAAGTTTGAACTTTGAGAGAGACAGAGAGCGGGAACAGGGGTTGGGGCAGAGAAAGAGAAGAGAACAGAAGATCCAAAGCAAGCTTTGTGCTGAGAGCAGAGAGCCTGATATTGGACTCAAACTCATGAACTGTGAGATCATGACCTGAGCAGAAGTCAGATGCTTAACCAACTGAGCCACCCAGGTGCCTTGGAAAGGACATTATTCTAATGATTATTTTATTCTGGGCTAGTATATTTCATTTTCTTCTCTTTCAGTTTGATCAGGAATTTTAAATCCATCGTATTCTTTTTATTTAAGAAAATTAAAATGAATTATTGAGTTTTACTAATTTATTTATTTAGGGAGGAATTAAAATTTGGGGAAACATTTTTATATTTCCTTTCTCACATCATTCACTCATTCATTTATTCATTTATTTATATACTATCCCAAAGCACTTGGAGTTCTAAAGGGGTCTGAGTTTTCATAAGTTGAACTGTCTCACAGCTTGCATTTGAATACATTCCATACTGACTCCCAACATATTCCCCCAAAATATTTTTCAGAGCAGATTTTATTACCCATAAATATCACTTCATTCTTGTTTATATGGTCATATGTTGGTGCTAAGTTTGGTAGAAAGGAGGTGGCCCAAGTTAGGAAGATTACTTTTTATTAGCTGTTGGGCTATTGGTCATACCAGTTAGTGGCACTTCTTTTTTTTTCTCTTTAAAAGTTTATTTATTTATTTTGATATAGAGAGCATGTGAGGGGAAGAGAGAGAAGGAGAGAGAGAGAATCCCAAGTAGAGTTCGCAATGTCAGCGCAGAGCCCAATGGGGGGCACGAACGCATGAATGGTGAGATCACAGCCTGAGCCAAAATCAAGAGCCTGAAACTCAACTGACTGAGCCAGCCAGGTGCCCCTACACTTGTCAAGGAAACTTATTTTTTTCAAACCAAGAGGAGCCCACACAGTTAAGTAAGATATCACAGGTGACAAACTGGTTGGCATTTAGCTCCTCACCACCTCCGCATTTCTCTCCTAATCCCTCACTCTCCTCACATCAAATCTACCCTGATTCTCATTTATCAGTAAATTTATATCCAAGAGTAGGAATAGTCCAGCTGCTGGACTCATCTAAGTCACTTGCTTTTATGTAATGTGTGGGCTTATAGGTTGATGCCAGAGGTCTGATTCAGAGCCTGATTGAAAGGTTTGTTGTGTCCCAAGTGTGATTGAGGTTTGCTCTACCACCTGCTCTGGCTCTGGACCCTCTCACATGTGATGGGATGAGGTTGGGAAAGAAATGTCAGATCCCTGGAAGGGAAAGAGAACTCCAGGTATCCCTTCCTGTAGAACTAAATTCTGAGTGCATCATAAAGGGTCACTCTAAATTCTCTCCCATTCATCCTATTTAAAAATGATCTTAAACAGTAATCTTGACGGAACATAACCCAACTGAAAAATTGCACGTCTACCATTCCAAGTAGAGTTTCATTGGTTTTCAAGCACCAATTTCAGATAATTGATATACACTTAGGTGGAGTCTGACCATACTGCAAAATACTGAATCATATTTATCCTATACAAAAACGTAAATTTTATAGAACTCTAAAGTTCTTTTCTAATTGATGCTTTATTATTATAGATTTGTATATAGAAACAAGAGTCTGTACAGATTACCCGAGATCATATGGTTAATTAGTGGCAAAACCAGGACTGTGTTTATACAAGTAATGTTCACAAACAGCTAGGTTAAGCGTCCGACTTCAACCAGGTCACGATCTCGTGGTCCGTGAGTTCGAGCCCCGCGTCGGGCTCTGGGCTGATGGCTCAGAGCCTGGAGCCTGTTTCCGATTCTGTGTCTCCCTCTCTCTCTCTGCCCCTCCCCCGTTCATGCTCTGTCTCTCTCTGTCCCAAAAATAAATAAACGTTGAAACAAAAAATTTAAAAAAAAAAATTTTTTTTCTAAAATAAAGTTTCACTACCTCTGGTATAGCTGATATTTTCCTTGAAAATTAAAAGCTCATACATTAGCCAACATTATTTCAAAACTAAAAATGACTACATTCTAAGTCTCTTGACTAGGTATCTTCTGAATAACAATAAAAACCCTTAAAATCTCATGAAAATTAAAATTACATTATAAATAATAGTTGCTTACACCAAACTTAAGAAATTATTCTGCAACCTTGGGATAAAACTGTAAAAACACTTTTGAATTTTAATAAAAAATGAAGGAGTAAACATATTAAATAACACCTTTGTTCCATTAGTCCTGAGGGAGAGCATAAAATTTAGAATGCTCTCTTATTTACCCCAGAGGAGAAACGACATTTTCATAAAGTCAATTAAAGGAAAGTATTGTTTCATGAAAAAATAAAATGTTATTCTACATAATATACCTTACATTTGCCTGTATATTAACATTTTCAATTACCTTTTTAAGCCTTTACCTTAGCATACAAAGATGGTTTTATGGTGTTAAGTGAAAACAAAAGGCAAAGATAATGTGACTCTATAATCATAATAGATAATGATCTATCTTTTAGAATAAGGACTTTGGAGGAAATTATACTAAAGTTACTGGGTTCTATTCTTTGTGGTTTAGGTTAGGAACCATAGAGGAATCAATATTTGTATTTGTTTTATTTTATTTTATTTCATTTTATTTTATTTTCCATTTTGGCTTTGTGTGTTTTTGTTTCAATTATCAAATGCAAAAAAAAAAAAGCAATACATAAATGTCTTTAGCAAATAGCAGTTGTGACCAATCAATATATAAGTAAGTAAAATTGAGAAAGCCTGGTTTTCCTGTTTTCCTTTTCTACCACGCATCTAGTGTAAGACTATACTACAGTGAAACACTTCCACGGCGGTGCAATGAACCTCCATGCTCCCTGTTGCTAAGTGCGATTGGTAGACTTAGCTACAAAATTTATTTAATATCTGAGCAGCTTTTGATACTGTTGGATGGTCTGTGCTTTTTGATGTTATTTTTTCCTTTGACCTTGATGACATTATACTTTGCACTTATTCCTCCTTCTTCTCTGAACGTCCCTTCCCTCTGTACTGCTATCACATCCTTCTTGACACTGGGACCACACGTGAGCTCGTCACAGCTCCGCCTAGTTTATTATCTCTCTCTCTTTATAGTCTCCTGCTGTAGTGACCTCAACAACATGCACTTCTGATCCTCAGCTCAGTGAGGATCAGCAACCACATTCAGCAAGAGATGAAAAGTCTTCTTTGAACCTCTTCTAACTCAGACAACATCTATCTAATCTATCCAAGATCGCTTTTTTGTCAGCTCTTTTATTTTTAGCCCTTGGAAACTTGTTTCAAGAAAACTACACCTGAGTGGCTCAGTCGGTTGAGCATCCGACTCTTGATTTTGGTTCAGGTCATGCTCTCACTGTATGTGAGTTTGAGCCGCACATCGGGTTCCACAATGATGGTGGGGAGCCTGCTTGGGATATTCTCTCTCTCTCTCTCTCTCTCTCTCTCTCTCTCTCTGCCTCTTGCACTCTCTCTCTCAAAATAAATAAATAAACTTAAATTTAAAAAAATAAAATAAAGAATACACTATGTCATAAACATTAGATATTAGCTCACTGACATGAAATTCTCCATGTGGCAGTTTTGAAATGAATCTTAGGCACTTCCATTAATCATTCTGTTAAGATTTTGATAAAAAATGTTCACCCGGGGATCTGCATCATATTATCCAAGATCACTTTTGATTTCACCTAAAACATCTTGATATTATCTACTACTCTTCACCTGCGCTCTAACTATGCTAGTCCAAAGGGGGCTGAGCAAGACAGCCGCACTGTTGTCCTAATTGCTTTGCCTACATGCTCTCACGCCATCATGAGACTTGTTCTCTACTTCCTTTATACTCATCGTTTCCAAATACGCATGTTATGAATGGATTCTCTTGCTTGAAATGTCTCTTGACACGCCGAGAACAAAACCCACCATCTACCATGTTCAATGGAGCCCCAAACTGTCTCACAGCTGCCTAACCATGCATTCCACTTCCCAGCCTCATTCTGCCTTGCTCTTCACTCCTTCCATACTAGTGATTTATCTTTAACCTCAAAAACAAAACAAGGAACACTCCTTGCAAAACAAAACAAAACAAAACATCTGTCTCCACAAACCATATAGTTGTTTTTTTTTTTTTTAAATTTTGCCCCACGTGTACACAGTACTGAAAAAATGAGCAAAAGATAAAGATGCTAAGAGAAAGGAAGAAGGGAGTGGACATGCTGGGAAAATAAATATCTACCCTCTGAACAAAACAGAACGATTCTTTATGTCTACTTCTCGGATTTGTGGTCTTGTTGAAATAGCGATTCTAAAGAGGTTACAGTAATAGCTTCAAGTGTGGCTGTGATTAGACTTAGACTATTAAAATGATAATATATATATATATATATAATTAGAGGAAGTATCTTATTTTTTATTAAAATGAAATGTAATGCAAATCTCAACTAAAAATCCTATTAAACTTAATAAAATGTAATATAGTTAATGCCAAAATGATTCAGACTTTGTACTTTAAAATTCAGCTAACATTGATGATTAAGTAATATCTTAGGCTAATAGAAGTTTCCACAAGAAATCTATTTTTATACGGCGTTGAGATTCATCTGAGAATCATGTCACTTATATTCTTTGAAATAAATTGTAAAAGCTCCTTCAATGTGGTATTTAGAATTTTTAATATCAATTATTTCCCAAATAGATCCTTTCCAAAAAGATTTCTCTCTGAACCTATCTTTCCTTCTGACATTTCAACTCTTTCACTCACATTTCAATCCAAGTCTCTCTCCATCAGCTCGGGTATTGAGAAAGTTAATTAAAAGGAAGTCTGTGCAGCTATACTTTGTGGTCCAAATTTTGGGTTCCTAATTTTTAAGTCCCGTCCAAGTGATTTTCTTTGTCTCTCCTTTCTAATGCACTGCTGGCCACCATACGGTACATTCAGAATCGCCATCATACAACATTAGGAGTTGGGTGACCTTACCTAGGAGAATGACAACACACAGCAGAATAGCGATTAAGGCTCCTGTACTCAAGCCAGCCGAGGACAGGAACGCTTCCGCATGGCAGGTCCGCACGCGCCCATCTCTCTCGCATGCACAAACCCTGACGGTGAGGGTACTGCTGCTGCTGAGAGAGGGGATTCCACCATCAGAGATCATAATGGGGAGATAATACACATCCTGAATAGTTCGACTAAATCTCCTCCGCCTTGTCAGAATGCTGGCTGTGTTATCTATGACAGACATAAGCAAAACAAAATGTACTTAGTAAAGCCGCCGGTCAAGATTCACATTTCCTTTAATGGATAAAATGGGTATGTTTTTTTTTTTAATTTAGTTTATGAAATGGACAAAGGAACAGGAAGGGGCGATCCTTAAAGAGTGACTAAGCTATGTTCTTAAATTAAGATACCGAGCTGGAAAATCAATTGAGCCAAAATTTAAAGAGAAGGGAAAGAGAGGCAGACAGGGGAATGAAGAAGCAATCATGTTGGACATGGACATGAAGGCAAAAAGACTTAAAAGAATACAGATTCAAGCCAATGGGTCCTAACTTTGAAACGAGACAGTGGTCCCCACGCCAAACCCGGTGACTCAACACAGGCATTAGCAAACTATTCAGATGATGTTAATGTACAAAAAAGCCCAAGGACCACTGGTATAGATAATATATTTGTGGAGAGACCAGATCAATTAATAAACTTTTTCAGATTTAGTTGTGATGTGAAGCACTCTTGTTATATAGTAGGCACACCATGGAAAGTTAATGATGAATAAAATAGTTAATTCTACTTTTTATGTGCTTTCAAAATTCTATCTATTATATTAATTGCTTGCATAGTCACTCTGGATTATAGATTATAGAGGGAAGATGTTAAGTGTCTTATGTTTTAGGAAAAATCATTTTTACTGTATATAATAATAAAAAAATAGAGAAACCGAGTCCCAGAGGATAAATTGCCCAAAGTTATAGAGCTAGTAAATAATCAGGATACAACCCCAATACATTCCCAAACCACAACATCACACTGCCTTTTTACCAATTCACCTCCAATCACACTGATGTTCTCAAGTGCACATAGTATATGGTTATCTTAGTACTGTTATTCTTCAGTCCAACAAGTTTGTTGGTCTAAAGACCCTTTGGCATACACTTAGATGTGCTGTGCAGACCCCCTGCACGGAATAAGTAGCTGCCCTACTTGCACGTTATCGCCTGGCCCTGTGTTGCATCCTTCTGGAGCAGCATATCATCAGTGGCTCATTGCTTCAAGGTTCTAAAGGTGTAGCCACTTCCATTGAATGTAGACACAGTGAAAGGCAGGTTTAGTTCCAGAGCTTTACTATTGGGCCAACTGCGAGGCATTAAATTTGCACGGAAGCTCAATGTCTCACGCTGCTCAACCTGCTTCCTTCCACTGCCTCACAGACGCTGATCCCAACTGCACACTGCAGTAAACAGTCTGCCCTCTAAACTCCAGGTCAGAGCTTTCTTCCAGAGAATCTAACCAGCAAGTACACCTACAAGTTAATTACTAATTAATTAATTTTAGTTAATTCACTAAAAAGTAAGTGACTCATTAGACAATTACACTTAGGGATTCGTTTATCTTTTTGTTTTTTTAATTCTGGAAATTGAAATGCTATTACCTAGGAGTATGTTTAAGATAGCCATGATAAAATACCCTACAGTTATATTTTCTTGATTTCATATTGCCAAATTAATGCAGTAGAAAGATAACACATTTTTCAAATATTCAATGTAATAAAACACATGAATTATATGGTTTTGTAATCATATGCACATATGATCATTTATGTGCACATATACATAACTGAAGGTTTGTTAAAGAGCACACATAATCCAATGACAAATTAGAAAAGATTTTCTTACCCAGTGGAAAAGAAAAAAATTATTGATTGTCTATTTTGAAGCAAGTTGAGAAAGAAAAAATGCAGAAATTGCATCATGTGTATTGTATAATTACAACAGTTACAAGCCCTCGCCCAGAGACCTGAGCTTTGAAGCAGCACACCTCTCAGCTGTAGGACGTTGCATCATGATTAATATAAACTTGCCTACACGTGCAGCTCCCTAGTCTAAGGAAAAGGTATGAACTAAGTGTTCACAGGCACAAACATGTTTGAGAATCCCACTGCTGGCCTCCAAAGAAGAGATGGAAGGCACTGGTCCCTGATTTCAATAAACGTGGTTAATAACATGTACAATGATATAACATGCAATGGTAGTTGTGGACCCCTTTTTATGGCTCTGGCCTAGTGTACACATTAGATTCTTAATCTGGAAGCATACTCTCTTTCAGAATAATTATTGGAAATGCAGTCAGAAACACGATCGGAAACAAAAAGAAATCCAGAACATGTTTCTGGTACACCTTAAGTTCTTAAATAGAAAGCTCTCAGACACAGAGACGTAAAACTATTCTTTCTTTTTTTCCAGCTGTAGGTTTGACTTTTGAAAAGAAAAGAGGATTCAGGAAGCAAAGAGCTTCCTACCTAGAAAGATTTAGCAGAGCAGAATAATGAGCTCTTCAAATGGGATATTGTGTACCTAACTGGAACTGCAAAAAATGTACTTGGCTGAAGGCTCACTGAACTTGAACAAGAAAACTTTGAACTAAAATGAAAGAGGTAAGAAGATATGTATGCATACACACACACACACACACACACACACACAATGTATTTTTATACAGAGAATAAAATTTGTTTCATTGAAACTGCAAAATTAGGTTTCAAGAGCAACAACAAATCCCAAACTTGACGTATAATTAAAAAAATAAACCAAGCAATATAGAAAATCTTCATTTCCAAGTGGATAAAAATATATGAGCTCAATAAAGATCAACCATACCAGGATGGAACATGAAAAGTACTGATTATCAATGCTAAATAAAGGACAGTCTCTAACAATGTGTACCCAAGGTTGGTCCTTAATTCTGATTCTCAATAGTTTGAATGAAGACACAAGCTCATAGGACTCTTGGAAGCCAAGAACATATATTTGGTTAGGATTCAAGAAGATATTGGACAGCTAGCGCAAAGAATTTCAACTAAAACAATGTGAATAAAGATGCATATTAGATGAGTAATAGCAATTATTTTGTAATATGTATCTCTGAATGCAGGAATAGGCTATAGGAAGTTCAGATAAACTAAACAGTACTGGAATCATTCAGTAAAATATGGACTATCTATGAATCTCTTTAGTGAGAAGACTGCACTGAAACACTGTGCATACTTTTGGGTTTACCACCTTAAAAGTTCTATTTTAACCCAAAGGGGGTGTATTGAGAGGACTTTGGGATGGCAAAAATTTTAGAAAAATCTGTCATACAAAGAGTCTTTGAAGCAATAGTGTGAAAATTCTACATGTTGCATATGGATTTAGGTGGTGACCAAAGGGTCTCAGAAAATGGCCAGAAAAATCGGGAGATTCTCTTAGTTATTAATGTCTTCTGGAATATATTCCTGATATTCCCAGCAAGTGTATCTTCAGTGTAATTTGGAAATAGCCTTGAATGTGTTTTATTCTTTCAACACAGATGTCAAAGCATCCTTTATATATATATATATATATATATATATACACACACACACACACACACATATATATGTGTATATATATTCTATTTCTTTATTCTATAAATATATAATATTATAAATAATATAATGAAACTATATATAACTATATATAATATATAATAAATATATAATAAAACTATAAATTTTATATATATATATATATATATATATATATATATTCTATTTCTTTTTTGTAAACAGCTATGGTCCATAGGAGAGGATGTAAGGAGACTGCTATACAGATATGCAATATCTGACTTCATGTAGACACTTTAAGAAAACATTGTGATGACTGGAAAAGCAATCATAGTAAGAAAAAAAATCACTTTGGAGCTACAAGAACTACAGGGATTTCATAACTGGCTGATGATTCACAATAAAATATTCACAATAAAATGTTTTGTGAATTCATAGGTACACTTGCAACCTCTAAGCTTCTACAGGGACAGAAGGCTACAGAGTAGGATAGTATAATGCAAGTTGCATACTGCTTCTGGAATTCAGACATAATTTTCTTGAGCTAATAGTATGTGTCCTATTATTTTTTTGTTCAATATTTTGAAAGACCTTGAAAGATTCTAATCGCTGTGCTACTTATATAAACTGTAATAGAATTTAAATTAAAATAAGGGATGCTTTTTAAATACTCCCTGGGGCAAAAACATATCTTATATTAAAGTCCAAAATTGCCTTATATCTTGGTATTAAAACTATGTGTTCTTCAAAACTTAAATTATTAGACATCCATACACTCCCCACCATTTCATAGGATTCTTTGTTTGATAATACAGGTATAAAGATAGGCTTTCTCTCAAGCACAGCCAGCAGACATTAAAATAATATTTTTAAATCCATCAGAACAGCAGATGTATTTAAGATCCCCAGATGTGGATCTCTAATTGAACTAAACTTAAAAAAAATTCTTTTAAATGTCTGAAGAGAAAGCTAGGAACTAGAAACTTAATTTCACCAGACAGATAAATATGCAAGACTTCATATTGTTTCCTTTTTTTTTTTTTTCTGGTCTTCCAGCAGCAATAAGATATACTCATAATTTAACTATTATCAGAGACCATGCATGAAACAATGCTCTTTTGCCCGCCTGTACAGCTCCTCTCACATAATAGGTACTTGATAAATAATGATTTGAACTACACTCAGCAGGAACTTGTCTTTTGTTACAGTTTCCTTATTATGTTGACATGTATTAAGACATTAAAAGGAAAATGAACTTACATATCCTCTAACACTTCAACAGCATTACCTCCTCAAGCTCTCTACTAAATGTTTATTGCTTCTCTCCTGCTTCCTGACTTCCCCTTCTTTGACCCTAGAATTGCCCTAATATCAATTTTCAGCCTCCTGATTCTGCCTGTTCATTTAAGTTTGAAACATCCTCCTGGCCTCCCTTGCTTTTTCTGCCAAATCACGAATGTATGATCCAATATGTCATTATGTTCTTATTTGCACCCTGGAATGTCAACCCTTTGACCATCTGCCACACTCCTTCTTGATCATCTTTAAATCCCAGATAAACACAAGCATCCATTGTCTAAGGCTTCTGCTTTCAGAGTCGTTAAAAAAGATATATGTTGGTAAAATAGTTATAATTATCTTAATTGGCTCCACCAAGTACATAGAGAAACGTAGACTATGCTCTTAAAGGCGCCTAGCCATCAATTTGTCGATATCTATTCTTTATCAGATGCCAGGCAATAGCTATTCTGAGCTGCTTTGCCATTTTCCTTTGAGCCTTAATCTTCCATTCACAGCAGGAAAATGTCTTTCCCAAAAAGAAGCTACTATCTATTATCAACATTTTAAAACCACATTTGAAACTGTTCAGTTCCTCTTTACCGTCAACTATGTCCATCTCTCTATACAAGACTATGTATTAGAGACAAAAAAATATAAGTACATATGAAGAAAAAATATGGACTTTGAAGAGTATCAGCAAATCTGCTCATGAATAACACATATGAATATGCATAAGAGTGTTAATAAGAGTGGAGAAGGTGATAAAAAAACAGAAACTTTTAAAATAGAAAGCCAGCCCCAAATTCAAAATAATTCATAACCATACCACAATAATATAATAATTGTAGAAGAAGAGATAAGGGTTGTTTACAGAAAAAAAAAAGAGACAAGTATACGAACTACAAGAGAAGCCCTCTACTCATTATTTGTTACATACCTTTAACAAATACTATTATTTTTAGCGGGAATGGATGAGTCAAAGTAGAAGATATCACGTTTGGAGTCACTAAATTTGTAAACACAGAAGGAAATTGTGAGGATAAATCCTTAGCTTGAAAAAGTGAACACATGACCCTATTTATGAAGTTGTTTTAATGTTTCCCCTGCCTGAGAGCAGAGGGTAGAGGAGGTGACTCCTGGGGCATTATGTCCTTCTGAGCCAGGAAGGAATTAAAGCAGAGAATAACCTACAGTTTCACAAAAGGAAAACAAAAAGGAAAGTGGCGTGGAATGGTAAATATTAGGCACATTTTACTTTGTCTACTTTTATACTTGTGCTTAGAGAACAGTAGGACGGAACAGTCCTTTGCTGTCACTCCTTTGTGAGTGGGAGTAAAAAAAGGTGAGAGGAGGTAGGGTCTGCCAAATACATTAGGAAAAATATATAAAAGTAAAAACAAAAATCAACAGAGATTAAAATCACTAAGAAGAGAACAAAAGAATATTTTCCTATCTAAAGCAAAATGGCCATTAAAACAAATCACTGCATTTGAAGTCACGCTTTCCGATTTTAGGCTCAAGATGGCATATGAACACTCTGCTTCTTCCTAGTCAAGCTTTGGGTCTCTATTTTCCCTTAGAGGGCAGTATGATGCTAGCAGGTGTGACCACCTTCGAGGTGTGACCACCATGTGAGTAAGGAGGACTGAGATCTGACTGGGAGGGAAGGGGGATCCCTACTAGAATCCAAACAGCATGTCTCAGCCTCACCAGAGACTGCAGGTAAGTGACTCAGCAGGGCCCAGCTGCTACCACATCCACTAGAGGATGTTGGAGGCATCATCTGCAACCATATTCTCAGGACTGCGGGGTGTTGTTTTATTTAGGAATTGGGAGAAACGGCTAAATGGTGTCTCGAAGCCCTGTGGTTAAAAACGGAATTTTCAATGGTTAGACTCTGCAGAGAAATTAAGCACATTACAGCACCAGCTGCGAGTTCTCATTTGAAGGACAAAAATAAACTCTGGGAATATTGACTACGAGAAACCTGACGGTACGAAAGAAGTACAAACTATACATCAAGGCTCTTCATGGCTTCCGATGTGTTTCAAACCAATGGACTGTGAAATCCGAAAGAAAAGGCCCTAAATGACACCTCTTTAAGAGGTTTTAAACAAAGTCAAATCTGATGGGCACCTGGGTGGCTCAGTGGGTTGTGTCCAACTCTTGATTTTGGCTCAGGTCATAATCTCATGGTTCGTGAGTTCAAGCTCTGTTATGGGGCTCTGCGCTGACAGCACAGGGCCCGTGTAGGATTCTTTCACTTCCTCTCTCACTGACCCTCCCTCTCTCTCAAAATAGATAAATAAATAAATTAATTAATTAATTTAAAAAAAAACCTAAACAAAAAAAAAATAGTCAAATTTGAAAATGGTCCTTATCTTAAACTCAGTGTAAACTCAGATAGCCTTTCACCAAACCCAAATAATCACAAGGAAAACAGTACTTTCCAACAGTGCCTTTTAAGTATTTTGCTAAAACTCGTAAGACAAGTTACAAATGATATGACCTTCATGTTCAGAAGTATGAATTAATACTACCAAGAAACAAGTAATGGTAATAAAAACAAGGAAAAATCAAAATCTTCAAAAGGTTGAAACAACCAGAATAGGATAGTCTACAGAATCTTTTGTTTAATTGTATTAAAATGGTAATTTCCGGGGCAGGTCATTTATGTAAAAAAGTCGTATGGACTCATTCATTTTTATTTTTATTATTATTTTTTTAATTTATTTATTATTATTTTTTTTAATGTTTATTTATTTTTGAGACAGAGACAGAGCATGAACGGGGAGGGTCAGAGAGAGAGGGAGACACAGAATCGGAAACAGGCTCCAGGCTCCGAGCCATCAGTCCAGAGCCTGACGCGGGGCTCGAACTCCCGGACCGCGAGATCGTGACCTGGCTGATGTCGGACGCTTAACCGACTGCGCCACCCAGGCGCCCCGGACTCATTCATTTTTAAAGAATGGGAGTGTCTATCAAAGTGGAAAACGCATATCTAAAGAAGAAAACTGAGAGACAAATATGAGTAGATAGCAAATTATCAACAAAATTATAAGGATTTTCAAATTTGAAAGCCTTATTATATGTGATTTGGAACCCTGCAAACAGAGATACAAGTATACACATAGTTATAAATTCTCTCTTCCATGTGTAAAATCTGTAAGATTTACAAATGCACTTGACAATTAGAATTAAGCCTAGGAATTAGGCTGGCAAATCTCCTTGCATCAAATAAAACCTAGTCCCTCAAGAAAGCAGCATAAAGACTATGAAGCGGAACAGTCTTACCTGGTAGACTAATGATAATTTAAACTGGGGGATTAGATTACACTTTTATATTACAAAATGAATAAATACAACAATCGTGTGCACAGAACCCTTGTATAAGCTTATACTCACAGACTTGGTTACATGACCAGAGTTCATTAGCTATAGATATTTGGTTAAGAAGCTGGAATTAAACAATGTGAGTTTTTGAGCCTAAAGTGAAGCTTACCTATTACAATTTCAAGAGAAGGTGATTATAGGAAAAACTACATTTTAATCAGGAAGCATTTCATGCTTTTTTGTTGTTTTAGAGTAATGTAATTTGATAATGCTTGCGACTTAAAAATTATCTTCTGAACTCTGGTTTTTAATTTTAAATAAAATTGTATTATTAGTGACATGTTAGTTAATAATAAATAAGGTCATTTATCAAACAAACCTATTTACAATATATATTTTGCTATATATGTTGTAAAAAGAAAAAAAATAGAAATTCTTCACTTGGTTACTTTCCAAATCAAAGTCTTCAGTATTTTAATAGGTAAAGGTCAAAATTTTCCAGATAAATATTGAAGATTTTGGTTAAGTACTAAATTTTCTATTCACCACAATTTTGTACTAGGACAAATAAAGGATTAATGGCAGAATCTTTTTTTTTTTTCTAAGCATGGGACATAGATAGCAGTGCACTTAATACTTCGTGTGTTCTGAATAGTGAATAAAATGCCTGTGTCTCTGCCTTACCACATGTCCCTGGCTAGATTCTTCTAAATGATGCTGCATTCTGTCACCTTTCTGCTGTCTTGATTTCCAGTCTAATTGAAAAGTATTCTCAGATTCATTCTACCTGGCGGATCGGATTCTATCGTTTAAAGTCAAATCACGTTTCAGTACAACCTTTAGTGATCTAAGTGTCACTGCCTTCAGTTAAAAGTTACATTTCATAACATCTTCTTTTCTCCAACTAGACGGCAAGTCCCCTGAAAGCAGGAGCTTTGTGTTTTAATTCTTAACATTGTGGACAGCTTAGATCACTGCCTTATACAGCACAGACAACGCATGCCCCCTTACAGATTAAGTGGTAGGAGAAAAACAATGTCAATTTAAGAGCTGACTACAGATTTCTTTTAGAGAAAAAAATTCTTTGTATGATGAGAGAGGAAGAATGGTGATGAATAGTTATACAGTGTGAGTCTCCTGTGGAATGCTGGACAGCCAGTGTAAATGTCAAGCCATGAAAAAAAGCTGTGTGTTTGTGTGTGTGTGTGTGTGTGTGTGTGTGTGTGTTTCAGGTGCTTTTCTTCAGTTTTTAATTAGATACAATAAATGAGTATATTCTTACTGAAAATACTCAAAGTCCATTTCATAAACATTTCTTAAGCATATTTACTTTGGGGTGCCTGGAAGGCTCTGTCCCTTAAGCATCCAACTTGATTTGGTCTCAGGTCATGACTTCGTGGTTCCTGAATTCGAGCCCTGCATTGGACTCTGCACTGACAGTGTGGAGCCTGCTTAGAATTCTCTCTCCTTCTCTCTCTGTGCCTCCCCCACACTCTCAATATCTCTCTCTTTCTCTCTCTCGAAAACAAATACATTAACAATAAAAAAAGAAACATTTTCTCATTTGCAAGAGACAAAGAGAGATAGAGAGAGAGGGAGAGAAAGAGCGAGAAAGAGAGAGAGTTGGGGGGCAAAGGGAAAAGGATAGAGAGAGTCTTCAGAATGCTCCACATTCAGCATGGAGCACAATGTGACAATGTGGGGTTCGATCTCACAATCATGAGATCATGACCTGAGCTGAAATCAATAGTCAGAGCCTTAACTGACTGAGCCATCCAGGCACCCCAAGAAAGATTCTTATTTTCTACAGTATAATTATTACTCATGAATGTGATTAAATACTACACTTAGATCGTTATTTTTGTTTGATGTTTAATTATATGTTGTTCATTTAATACTTTGCTTTTACCTTTTCAGACATTTATTCTTATTTTCATTTGACTGCTATAGCTCCAAATATTTTATCAATGGAACATTATTAAATTGATAGATTTTTTAAATATTTGATTATTTTTGAGACAGAGAGAGACACAGAATGAGTGGGGAGGGGCAGAGAGAGAGGGAGACACAGAATCAGAAGCAGGCTCCAGGCTCTGAGCCATCAGCACAGAGCCCGACGTGGGGCTCGAACTCACAAACCACAAGATCATGACCTGAGCTGAAGTTGGACGCTTAACCGACTGAGCCACCCAGGTGCCCCTATGATTAATAGATTTTATATTTAATATTATAGTAATTATATTAAATACTGAGGCATTCAGTATTTTAAAATACATTTCCCTGATTGTCACATGAGTACCATCCTAACAGGAAGAGGATTATCTTATTGTAGTTCTTTTTTTCAAGTGTCACTAAAACAAGATCCATCGACTATTAGCTCGTTATTTCGCAAATAAGTACTTCAGCACCATTTATTGTTATCTTTATAATTTAATTTCATTGGAAACTGGTAAAATTATTTCCTTGTCTGTCGAGTTAGGGAATTTCTCTTGGATAGTTACATATTCTTCCCACCTAAAACTCAAATATTTCTTTACTCAGAGTAATTTATTTGGATTCTTTATATTATTTTTCCATCTATGTATTTACTTTTTAGTTACCTTCAGTGTGCCCTTAAAACATGTAGCCTTTCGTATGTGATTTCAAATTCTTTATATTTTCATCTCTCTTAAAAATTACAAAATAGTAATGATTGTGTCCATATCTCCATTTTACAAAGGAGGAAACAGACACACCGAGAACAAGGATTTGGTGGTGGTCTCACACATAATTAGCAGAGAAACCAGGTTTCAAATAGAGCCAACCTATTTCCAGAGTCAAACTCTAAAACTTTCTTCTTGTTTTTCCTCTTATTTCTTTTAACAGATATTTACTTAAAGTTTCCTCTGTGTCAGGCACCATGGTAGGAGTGAGGAATACAGCAGTTAAATAAGTCAGACAAAATTCCTTGTATGCCTGGATTCTATAGTCTAAATGGGGAGAGAGCCCACCCTGTGACAAGTGTTGTGATGAGGGAAGTACCAGTTTTCATATAACCATTTGTCATTAAAAACAAAATGGATTTTTTCCTGTCTAATGACTGTTGGATATTGGGTGTTGGGTAGCCAAAGACCTGGTTAATTTTCTCTTAAGGGCATTAAATTTTTCCAGTTATGTCTTGAGTATGGATGGAGTCAGGGTTACCAAGACTTCTGGGAAAAGAGGGAAGTGACTGAAGCTTGATAGATGATAGAAATCAGGAGAGACAGCAAAATTCCACAAGACTCAAAAGAGCAGGAGGCGTCCAAGGACACTGTCATCTCTCAACTCCCTTGTGAGAATGAGAGGAAAGCAGTGTCCTCTTGGGCAGTGTTCCTTCTTTCTCCATCTTTCTGATTACTGATTCCGTTTTAAGCAGTGGCTATTCGAGTTTCATCACCTTACCAGAAATTTTAAATTGGCAATGGTTTCATGTGTCCACTCAAAAAGTCTTTGTCAGATATTTAAGTATGGTTTTCTCTTTCTCACATTAGGTGGTGCATCCCAATATATGCTAACTGCCTCTCTTTCATCCTGCTTGACCCTTGCAATGTCCTGTGATCTTCTGCTGAGGGAAGTCCTTTGAGCTCCAATTCCCAGTGATTTCTCCAACACAGTAAGAAGTGGTGAGTAGATCTGGGCCAGTATTTATATATTTTCTTGTGAATCTCAATGCCTCTCGGCTTTGGAAGTGACTTTCAGGATCCATCCACAGACCAAGTTTATTTAGCTCTACATTGTTATCCTAGCAAATATTTGGAAGAATGAGCCTGAAATCTATTTTTAGTCTGCAATTTCTTTTGTCTATTATTCCTTTCAAATATCTGCTAAGCTGGGCTCCTTTTTCACCATACTCTGTTCACCCTTACTTTGGGTACTATCCTTGAGTACATGGTAATTTGGGAGAAGGGCTATAGCGGGAATGGGAGAGTAACGGAAAACAAAACCCAGAAAAACACAAAAAAGTCAGTGGAAGTGATACCTGGCACAGAGTGACAATGTTACCCAGGTCAACTTACATATATATATATATATATATATATATATATGTGTGTGTGTGTGTGTACATGTATGTGTGTGTGTGTATATATATATATATATATATATATATATATATATAATTTATCTATTTTTATTCATGTGTTTGAGATGTTCTAGAGAATCTAGATAACCAGCCAGTCCCTTTCTGTGTACTTTTTGTATTACCCTTTCCATAATGGTTAAAAATGCTACCTTTGCCTTCTGTCAAGGTCATATGCTTATACATAGATTTAGATATCTAATTTTATTCACTCCCCTGAATTTGTTCTCCTCCTCTCTTTATTTCTCTACTAGTACCATATTTAAAGAGTATTTCATTGTTTTATGCTAGTCTTAGCCTATCAATGACTAATTTTGTGGTTGGACCAGCCTTTGTGATTCTTATTATGATTGCAAGACACTCTTCCGCAATAAGCATTAGGAAAATTTGAAAAAAAAAAACCAAAAAACAAAAAATGTTTATTACTTACATATCCTGGAAATTATGTGGCATGCCTGGGGTCACACAGAGAGGTGGAGGGTAGAGAGAAAGAGAATGTGGAGGGGCCTTCAAGTTCTATTGGTATTGGGGTCAAGGGTGGGTCCTAGGGTCTGGGAGACTCACTCTTTATTGATGAATTTAAAACATAAGAGTGGGAATTTAAAGCATCGTAAGAGAGGCAGAGAGAAAAAGGCCCAAATCAACAGTTATCAAAATCAATCAAAGTCTCTAAAACAAAGAGTCTCCCGGGACAGGGGGAGGCAGCCTGGATCTTGATCTAGTCCTGTGGCTGGCATGGTGTTTGTTCCAGATAGCTCTCTTTGAAGTGGGGGCCTTGGCAATCAAAGCTTAAGTCAGGCACTTGCAAAAAAAAAAAAAAAAAAAAGAAAAAAAAAAGAAAAAAGAAAAACCAACTGTCTGGGTTTACACTCACTATATTCATCTTTATAATGTCTAGATATCTGTTAGGATATGTCCTCTCTTCTTCTGTTTCTGCTAATTACATACCTCCATCATCTTCTTTTTCAATACATTTTTGCTTTTCTTAATCCTTTACTATTTATTTGCATTTTATTAACAGATGACTGAGTTTATCATTAAAATTAGATTTAATTTATAGATTAATATGAAAATTTAAATGCTCTGATTAAGTAATTTGGTAAATATATTATTTTGGGGTGTGTTTTTATATTTTCAGTAACATTGCTCTTTATATAGAATAAACTTGAAAATTATGTATTGGATTTTTTTTCCTCTAATGATTTTAGAAGGGTTTGTGGTAATTTGCTCGATTTGTTTTTGCCATTTTAAATTGTACCTGATTTACTATTTATTCATATATTTTTTTAATTAATTAATTTATTTGAGAGAGGCAGAGACACTGTAAGAAGGGAAGGGGCAGAGAGAGGGAGAGAAAGAATCTTGGAGTAGGCTGAGTACTTCCAGCGTAGAGCTCTACGCAGGGCTCAAACTCACGAAACCTGGAGATCATGACCTGACCGACACCAAGCGTCAATGCTTACCTGACTGAGTCACCCAGGTGCCCTTGTAGTTTTGGGTTTTTTTTTTTAAATATAGGAAATCGATCCATTTGGGGCATTTGCTAGTATTCAAAAATGTTGGCAAAACATCCCATTACTATGCAAGGTGTTTCTGTAGACTTTCTTACATTTTCCTATAGACAATTTCATCATCTGTTAACAAGGATAATCTTGTGTTTTGTTTCTATTTATCATGGTTACGTTTTTCTCTTTGAAGTGAGAATATTTTTATTTTTACAATGCTGATTAGTTGTAGTGACTGTGGGTGTCCTGAGACCAGAAGAGTTGCTTAGATGAACCTATCAGAAACCTACCAGAATGTGCTCCTTCGTAAGCATGTGAGCTGAATAAATGTCTTATTTTAGACCCCATGGATCATGGGTTTTCTTTTTTTCAGCAATAGTTGTTTCTTTTGAAGCAATGGGTAAATATTTCCAACTTTTTATATAAAATTTCCTATCTCATTTTGAATTTGGTACACCTCTTCAAAGCAGCATATTTATATACAGCTTTGATGAAAAATGATATTTAATCCGATTATGACTACAATATGTTTGAACTTATTTCTACTTTCTTCTTTCATTTTCTATGCTTTCACTTTCCATCTTTTATTCTCCCCTTTGGCCTTGTGCTCCATTGATAAAATAAGCTTTTTTATTTAACTTTCTGAAAATCCTTGCTTTGGAAATCACAGACTTTTATTCTGCTAATTTAGCATTTACTCTTCAAGCTTTAACATATGAAATAAAACATGAATTACAAGATTTTTTTCTTCTCTATTATATTCTGCAGAGATTCTGAAGGCAAAGATTAATACGACATTTGTCAAAATGTCAGTAGCGAACAGTAAAAACTTATTTTTTATACATTGGAAAAAATTCTTAACTAAGGGGTCCTCCTTGATTTTAGATAGCTTACCATTTTTAACTACATCTAGGAAAGGTTATTGATAATAGCAAATTATTTTCCTTCAGCATTTTGAGCACGTGGTTTTTGTCAACCTCTTTCAGCTTTAAAAAATAATTAGGGGCACTTGGGTGGCTCAGTCAGCTAAGCTCCTGACTTTGACTCAAGTCATGATCTCATGGTTCATGAGTTTGAGCCCTGCATCAGGCTCTGTGCTGATAGCTGAGAGCCTGGAGCCTGCTTCCGATTCTGTGTCGCACTCTCTCTTCACCCCTGCCCCGTTCACACTGGTCTCTCTCTTTCAAAAATAAATAAACATTAAAGAAAATTTAAAAAAATTAACACAGGAATCTACTTTAAATCTAATTCTCATTGTTTTTAATTATTCTGCATTTTGTCTTTGATACTGTAAAGATTTTTCTCTTTATCTTTGAGGTTTAACAGGGTTTTTTTTAATTTTTTTTTAATTTATTTTTGAGAAAGAGAGACAGAGAGTCTCTCTGTGGGAGGGGAGGGGCAGAGAGAGGGAGACACAGAATCAGAAGCAGGCTTTGAGCTGTCAGCACAGAGCCCAAAGTGGGGCTCGAACTCGTGTACCTCAAGATCGTGACCTGAGCCAAAGTAGGACACTTAACTGACTGAACCACCAACGCACCCCTGAGATTTACCAGTTTTAAACTGTCATATCCAAGTAAAGATTTGATTTTGTGCTTGGCTTTGGTGTTTATGTTCATTGTAAGGACACATCTATTTTCAATATGAGAAACTGTCAAGTAATTTTACCTATCTATATTGTTGATTGCTATAATTTCTTCTTAATTCTTCTAGGCACGTTATACTCCATATCTGCTAAGTGTTCTTATGCATTTTTAAAGTTTTGATCTACCTGAGCTTTTTTGCTTGAATTAATGACTTTTACATTTGACTTGTTAAACTTTCTTTGTGTCCTGTCTAGAGGTAATGCTGCCTAGTAATTTGTGTTGTTCTGTCTTTATATCTGTGTCTATGTGTATGTGTATACATATACGTATATTATATATGTTTATATACAGGTATATGTCTTTGTAATTACAGTATAAACTTAAGAATATAAACATATATATGTAGTTTTATACATACCTAAATATCTATAAATTTCTATATGTAGTTCTGTATATATGTATGTAATACATATGTAGTTCTGTATATATGTAATTTCTATATGTAGTTCTTTTCTATATATTCAATAACTATAGTTTTATATGTTTATATATAATTACATATATAAAACTGAATTATTGAATGTTTCTTATATGGTTCTATATACTTTTTTATATATGCAAAAACTATAGTTTTATTTTGATAAGGATTTAATTAATTCATTGATTTCATAGGGATTTTTAAATTGTTTTCATACAGACTTGTTTTCTTTCATTGTCTCATTTCACTTAATTGCTTCTTGGTCTTTTTGTAAACATGTTATTTTTTTTTTAATTTTGAGAATCCTATATACTTTTATTAAAATATTTTCTGATCACTTATGTGTTTTGTATTATTCAGAGTAAATTCACTTTCTGACTTATTTTTTTATTTCATTGTCTACCTTTTAATGTGTTGATCTGCGGGCTTAGAGTAAACAATAATATATACACCTCTCTCTTATTTTGGAAATCTCTTTTTCTCTCTATTCAGTCTTTACCATTTAGCAGTTTGGGAGATGCTACTAAACCAAAGGCTTCCTGATCACCCATCCTGGCTCGGAGGCTAGGTCTGCCTTCCACCGTTCCCTGAATGTGTACTTTTGTGTAAGCAGTGAGTGCCTGTGCACGCGCACGTGCGTGCTCGCTCACACACACACACACACACACACACACACTAATTTTCATTGTCTTTGTTTCTTTTAGATATATTTTGTATGTTCTGGGGGCATATAAATGCTAAGCTACCAGGATTCAGCAGGCTTAGATCGTTAATATTTATATTTACTCTTTTTATTTTTGTGCTGGTTGTTGTCCAGAGAATTATTTATGCACCTGTGAACATATATATGTATGAGTGCGTTCATTTTGGTATGGCTATTCTGTTTTTAATTTCATCTTTACATATTATTATCCATAACTGTCTTGTGTTTATAGAAAAGGCCATCTTTACATACGGTATCACTAACTCTCCCAAAGTTCCAGAGTGGGTATTTTAAAGCATAATTTATGGATGTAAAAGCTGAGGCTCGGAAAGTTTAGGTGGCTTATCTAGCATAATCAAATCGGCTTGCCATAAGTTCATGCTTTCCGCTATGCACCCGATTTTTTTTTCTAAAAACTGCTGTTTTACCTATCCAAAAGAAAGTTTCCTGTGTTATTTATAATTTTATCAATTCCCAACATTTAAAAAAATAATCTTACAAATATATTAAAACATCTTTATCCCTACACAACTGTCCATAGGCCTCACATGTTTGACAAAGCATTCGTATGTATGTTTAAAACAAACGTTAAAAAGCTTACATTGAAAAATGTTTGTATGTATGTTTAAAAATGTTAAAAAAATTACATTTAAAACAAATGTAAAAATATGTACATCAGCACCATAAATCCTTTCAAGAGTGTATATATTTGAGGGAAATTAGTTCCTACCACTGGTGAGTCAAATGATTGAATTAAGCCCTTTTGAATGTAGCCATTCATTAAATTCACAAATTCCAGATCTAGTATTTTTGTCTGCGGATTTTTAATCACTGAGTGGGTCTCAACAATATTAAAATTCTCCTGTTTTTAAAAATATTTTTGGACTTATACTTACATGGGTTAAATAACTTGAATGCCCATCTTTAAATCCAAGTCAAATTTTCATTATATCATCAAATGAAATTACTTAAAAATATAAAATAAAATCCTTATTGGAATGTAAAAACAAACAACTGAAATATATAGATAGATATAGATATAGATATAGATATCTAGATATGATTGTAATCTAAGGCAGAAAGTTGAATGCTCTCCAAATTTTGCAAATATTGAAATATGGGAAACAGTAATAGATTTTTTTACATATTTAACATACTTACATTAAATATATTTGGGATTGTAGAATGGAATATTCAAATGCAAATAAGTTTACAATAATCAACTAATACAATATGTCAGATACAAACATGCACAAATATTTATTCTCGTACATAGAGCTGACTATAGGGTAGTTAAAATGAGAGACAATCAAGCTTTGTATTTTCATATGAATCTTGCTATGGCCACATGTACAATTTGGTCTTCTTGTTATGATAATATAAAGAAGGAATTAGGAATGATGGAAATAATGTTTTAGTGAGTTGACATTATGTAACAGCATTTTTTTTTTTTTTTTTTGGTGTTTGAAAATCCTTTTCCCTGAAGTGCAGAGAGGAAATTATATGTTTACTCTTAAGTGGATGCACTGTTGTTTCTTTAAAAGGATTCTGAGGCAAGTGTTAAATTCCAAAAGTAGCATATTCAGATAAACATGATCAAAGATAGTTTGGGGTAAGAAGAAAGTTGATACAAATCAGAACACTGCACATAGAGAATGACTTAGTGTTTCCTTTACATACAGAAGATTGATTTTTACAGGACCTGGAGAAATCTACCAAACAGGGAATCTAAATCATGGTGAATGTTCTCTAGGTACTAGATTATGGTGTTCTTTCTTTTCCCACACAATACAGAAGTTTAAGCAAAAGTAATTCAAAATTTACAAAATATTCTGCAATTATGCATATTTTCTACCCATAGTTTGAAAAATATTCATAATAACAAGAGGAAATATAATTTGTACACCACATTATGATAGCCTTGCTAATGCAAGATGAATTCAAACGTTGCATTTCCTTTCCTAACTGTCCCTAGGACATATTTTTCATTTTTCCTAATTTAAAATTTTTCTACCTCCTAGCAATTGCAAGCAGCTCTCATAAACATGTTTGTCAGCTAAGATTTCTCTTAAAATTTGCCCAAGAGCATATTACATGTACATTTCTTGTTTAAAGGAATGCTTCTGAATAAACTCAATGAAAGTTATTTGTACATATGGCTCAATTTTAAATACAAGCTATTCACAGATCATAACACATTAACATCAAACTGACTTTGAATGCGGATTTGCAAGCTGTTCATGGGTATGTAAAAATAAAACAAAACTGCTCAGGCCTATTCCATATTAAGTCAAAGCAGATCTCACATATTAAAAAGTATATGTAAATCGTGTTCACCTTCATTGTCCTTCAGAGTGAAGTTTGGGTTTATAGACAGGCGTTCATCAAGAAAGAAGTTAAACCTTGGTCCATTTGCAAAATCATCTTTATCAGTAGCACTGATGGTATGAATAACCTAAAGAGAGAAAGCAAATACTAAATAGTAAACTTAATTTTGCTTATTCCTTTGATTTTAATTATATTTGTCATCACAAAAGGATTTTAAAAAGCCCCCTTGATCCACCTTGCCCGCTTTCAAATTTAACTAATAAACGTACCAGCTAATTGGCTCTGTCTTATATGAGATTTTAGGAAACACATTACAGTACAATTTATAATCATTCACACTTTATTTTCTAGCATAGCACAGACATTTATTTATTATTATTATTTTTTCTTTATCACCCACAGTACCTTGGGCCAATTAGTCGCAAGATTTTGTATGGATACCTGTTTGGGGAAACATGAGTATCGTGTGTACAAATATAAATATCCTAGTGTTCATGTACAACAGATTTGTGGTGTTCCTGGTTCTCAGTACATGCAAACACAGTGGAGTCATACTATTTTTATTGTTTCGGGGAACTTTTGAGAACATGATCTAGCCCCTCTATTTTACAGATAAGGATCGGAGACCCTAAAGGATTGTGATGGGACTCCTAACCGTTAAAATAGTAGCAAAGGCAAAACCAGACCACTCCGAGTTTTATGGAATACTTCTCATATACGGTGGTTGGGAAAAAGCAGTCTAAAATTTGGAGTCTGTGCATTATATGGCAGACAATGTTTGAATACATAAATAAAACATTCCAGGTGACCGAAGAACAGAACACAAATCGCAATAGCTGTAGACGTTACACTCTTAAGGAGGAAATGGCCAAACCAATAAGCAGGACAATATTCTCCTCTTTTAAAACTTTGTATCCTAATTCTTAGGTATCTTTCATCTATCCCTTCCTTAGATAAATTAAGAACAAAGAGAGCAACAAGAAGCTTGTGAAAAGAGTGTGTCCTATATGGGAAATATAGTGTGTTCATTTCAAAAATTGTTACGATTTCTAAAAACATCTTACTCAATTTCATCCCATTTCCATCTTTTCTGAGTGAAAGAATACACCACTATGTGCAACAGTTAAAACGTAAATTCCTGTCCAAGTATTGAGCCCATTAGTTGGTCTGGCAGATGAGGACGAATATAAAAGTCCTAAAAAGGAATCCTCAGTGGCAGTGACACCAGAAAAGCATGTGTCCACACGCATTTCATTGCCAAAAGTGCTTCAGGCAATAGAAGTGATCCATTTCGTCCATATATGCACGCGGCTCTCACCCTGGCATCCTTGTTCAAGATGTACTTTCTCAGAAAGAAATCCTAGGTAAAGCCTCCTCCTTCCAGCCCACATATTCCAAGAAGTCTCTATCATTCATCACTTCTTTCCTTCCCTTCACGCTATTACTTTATGAACTGAAAAATCTACGTATCTCCTTGATGTTTGCCTTCTTTTCCATCTAAAGCACAGCTACTCTCTGGATAGATCGTTCTTCCCTTGCTATTGGCTTTTGACTTGATAGGAGAATAAATTGATGGATAATCAGAAACAATCTGACAACTTTTCTCAAGTGCATGAAAAGCTCCATGGAGGGCAGAGAGTGTGTAGTATAATCTGAAGAACAGACCCACATTCTGTACATATCAGGTACTTAATATAAAACTGAAATAAAACTACCAAATTTTCAAGATTGTTTTCAGGGTAACATAATGTAAATGTACATTTTTTTTTCTTTTGGGAAATAAATGTCCTATCTCCCCCTACACTTTGTTCATGGTCATTCTCTAATTCTGAGTCCTATTATGCTGATGATAGCTCAAAACCTATGGACACATTTTTCAAGTTCATTTCTTATCCTAGAATGTGATTCTGGAAGATAGTGACAGAGAACACTCAATTTAAACCAACTAAATTATTTTATGTTTCCTCTTATTACTTCTTTGGGACAATTATTTTTTTCTCATTTGAAACTAATTTATGCATTATTTTAAATTTCCTTAATGTGTTTATACTTAAGTTTATTCTATTTGTTGAGCACTGATATAATCTATATTTTATCTTTCCTGTCTTACTGTTATCTTTAGCAAAATGTACTTTCCATTTTTATACCAGTAATTTCAAATCTGCATTTGCCAAGAAGCTCACTGTAGCAAATTTATCTTCCTCAAAGATTTCTCGATCTCATGTCCATAGCAAATGATGAGCTGATTACCACATTTTGTTTAAGAGGGAACCATGCATCTTGAATTCCTACAGAATTGTTGCTGACACATCTACACTTAAATATTTTTCCATACTTCTGAAAAATGCCTCCAAAACCATAGAATGTTGCTGTACTTTGATCTAGAACTCTGAGATATTCTGTTGATGTGAGAAGGTATATTCAATTTTCTGTTTACTGATTACCTTTTTTTTCTTTCAGTAGTAAATAGATTTCCATTTATTGTTTCCTTGGACTTTTATTAGTAAACCCAGCTCAGAAGGTAATATGTTTGGGGCTCCTGGGTGGCTCAGTCTGTTAAGCGTCTGACTTTTGATTTCAGCTCAGGTCATGATCTCAGGGTTAGTGAGACTGAGTCCAGCCTCAGGCTCTGCACTGACAGTGCGGAGCCTGCTGGGGATTCTCTCTCTCTCTCTCTGTCTCTCTCTCTCTCTCTCTCTCCTTCCCTCTCTCTCTTCCTCTGTTCTTCCCCTGCTTGTTTTCATGCTCCCTCTCTCTCTCAAAATATAAATAAACTTTAAAAAAAAAGAAGCTAATATGTTTGTGATTTTTAAAAGATTTAAGTGTCTAGATATCTAGATAAGTGCCATGTATCTGTCATTAATATTTTCTATTCTTTTGTCAGTAATGATTTATCTACACTCTGCTACCTGTGACGTTTGCTCAATTTGTTGGTGATGTACAATCCATTAACAATTTGCTTTCTCTCACTCCTTTTAACTGAAATTAGATGGTTTCTATCATATCCATATTATGTAATTAGTGCATAAATTCTTTGATTATTTTGAAAGATCTGAGAGAAGCAGTTACAGATTTATTCTACTAAAGGGAGGGGGAGTCCAAGTTGATAGTTGGTGTTTACTAAATAAATATATTCCTCTGTTTAAATGTGTTTTCCATAGTCTATTACTTCTTGAGTACTTTATTAGGGCGAAAAAATCAAACGAGTCAGTGTCACGGATTTATACAAATAATGTAGTCTTCTGTTAGGTAAATGAGGTAATCCTAACTAAACATTTAAAGTAAAAGAACGTTCTGTGGAACACACTGTATCTTCTTTAATCAATGAATTTGCTTTATAATATAATCTCACATGGGAGCATATATTTATTTAATAACAATACCAACCTTTGTTAGTTCAAGGAAGTTGATCTTTGTAAAATCTAAGTATAAGATGTCTGCTGATCTAGGTACATTTTTCATACAAAGTTATATTGTTAATAATTGACACGTTGGATGGAGGGAGACTGGTATCAGACAATACATTTTTTTAACAGATGTTATATTTCCTAACTTTGCTGCTAATGAAATACACATACAAACACGGGAAAATTTGGTATAAATAAGCTAGAAATCGTCCTCATCATTTATGTTTCGGTTTTTATGTGTAGGCCCATCTCATTTATTTTGAATTCACTTTACTTTGGGAACTGACTTCAAATTTCATGCATGCATGATTTTCTTCTTAGTATCTTTTTTTCATGCAAGGTACTTAAAAGATTTTTTTCAGAACAGGGAACTATATTAACTCAGAGAAATATATTGTTGTATTTCAGGTGTATTGATACCTGAATCAACCTGAACTCTGCTGTTATATGTGGTTTAAACCTCTGCTTCACAAAAGATGAATCTCTTTGCCATGGCCACATGCTGTTTTATGTAGATGCACAGCATCCATAATAAAAATGTCTGTAATTCTAAAAGCGATTGTTATAGAAAGAGGAGCCTTGTACAGCTGGGAAATACAAATGTGCTTTGGAAAAGTTATTTCACAAATTATTATTTAAATAGAGTTCCCGATTCCTACTCTGCATCAAAACGCACAAAGTTTCTCTAGAAACTCTATAAACATAAGGTTAAATGAACCAAAGACTGCAAAATTAAACAATAGGAAGATTCAGACCATTTCCCTTGTAATAGGTTAATCATATAAATTGACCATACAGTTTGGCAATGTTGTTTTTTTTTTTCAACGTTTATTTATTTTTGGGACAGAGAGAGACAGAGCATGAACGGGGGAGGGGCAGAGAGAGAGGGAGACAGAGAATCGGAAACAGGCTCCAGGCTCTGAGCCATCAGCCCAGAGCCTGACGCAGGGCTCGAACTCACGGAGTGCGAAATCGTGACCTGGCTGAAGTCGGACGCTTAACCGACTGTGCCACCCAGGCGCCCCAATGTTGTTGTTGTTTTTTTTTTAAATAAGGGTGCAATAAACAATATATTCTTTTTTAAATTTTTTAATGTTTATTTATTTTAACATTTATTTATTTTTGTGACAGAGAGAGACAGAGCATGAATGGGGGAGGGGCAAAGAGAGAGGGAGACACAGAATCGGAAACAGGCTCCAGGCTCTGAGCCATCAGCCCTGAGCCTGATGCGGGGCTTGAACTCACGGACCGCGAGATCGTGACCTGGCTGAAGTCGGATGCTTAACCGACTGCGCCACCCAGGCGCCCCTAATGTTTATTTATTTTAGACAGAGAGAGACAAAGTGTGAGCGGGGAAGGAACAGAGAGAGAAGAAGACACAGAATCTGAAGCAGGCTCCAGGCTCTGAGCTGTCAGCATAGAACATGACACAGGGTTCGAACTCGCGGACTGCAAGATCGTGACCTGAGCCGACGTCAGGCACTCAACCGACTGAGCCACCCAGGTGCCCCAAAAATATTGTCAGGTGACTTTATTCCCTTAGTAAAATACTTTATTTCATTTTTGTGAAACAAATGTTTGGAGACAGAAATGCTCAAGCAATATAAAGAACCCAGCTATTTTAAAGTGACTTCTAAATTATGTAATATTAAAGACAATAATGATGCTAGATCTGAATATAGTCTTTAAAGGATAATAAATAGAATCACTTAATGAAATCACAGTAGAACTTAGGGGTGCTAAGTCAAGTGATTGATTGTTCTCTGAAAATAGTAATAGTTGTATGAAGAAAAGGAAAATACTATATACAGGGTTTAGACACCCAGAAAAAAGATACATTTTGTTATAAATTTAGCCTTTTCTAAAAAATGGAACAAATAGCTTTTCATGCCAGGAGAATAAGGTAATCCACATTTAAAGGAATCTGAGAGTCATCTAGTCATAAAATCTTAGGGTCCTGACATTGTGACATTTTTCTTCATTTTAGAGATGAAGAAAGCATTTATTTATCAATGGCACCCAAATCATTTCTTAGAAAAGCCATAGAGCTTCGGTAATCCGTGTCGAGGGTAAAACAGAGGAGCCAGGCTAGCAAAATGGCACTGACAGGAGAGCATGACCTGGAGAAAACGCCTGAATAAGCTTTCACATCAACAAAAGGTGGGACATATGGGAAGTCAATGGAAAAAGTCAATGTCACTGGCCAATATGAAGAGTTCAATCCAGGAAACTGATACTAGTGTTTCAGTTTTGGGAGTGAATGTTCACATTCTGAGGAGCTCAATCAGCTCATCCAAGAACAAGGACTCAGTGTTGTTTGCCCACGTTTTTCAATGCTTTCACCTGCAAAGGTGACTATGGACTACCAGGTATGAGTTTCTCCTACTACAACATCTCACTGTATCCTATAAATTTTGAAATTACCTTGAAGGAAAAAAAAAAAAGAAAGAAAGTAATATATTACCTAAAAGAAAAAAAAATCTAAAAATGGCTCATGCCATCATTACTTTATATTTGGACTTTTAAATTTTTATGTCGCAATTCAAATGATCCAATTTTGAATTCTCTGAATAACCTACAAACCAAAGAAACAAAGTTTCAGGGAAGGAAATAACCTAAGTTTACTCAAGGTTGTTATGTATCGATTAGGCAATGGATACCTAAAAAAGGTAACATTTATTTCTGGGCATTTTATTTTTTAATGACATTAAGTGGCACAGTGTTTAAATTTTATTTTCTAATTGTTGGTGACATAAAGAAATACAAGAAATACATTTATATTGACCTTATATTTAGGAAAAGTATTAATTTTATCTACAAATTGTACTAATGCATAGTAGTATCATTGTTGTTACTATTTTTATTATTAATTGGATGTTGAACTTTATCAAAAGCTTCAATTTCCAGTATTGAAATGAATTTTAATATTTTTCCTTTTCATTTGAAAACATTATTTTTTCTGGATTCTCTGAAAACATTTCTTTTATGATATTTCTATGTTCACGAGAGAGAATATCTGTAATTCAAAATATATCCTTGTCAGATTTTAATATTAAAATTATGCAGAAAATAGATTCCCCCTTTTGGTCCTTTTTAATACAATGTTTTTTCACTATCATTCCAATTATATGTTTTTAATTTTTATTTCTTAAGTGTTTCTTAGCTTATTCAGAGATGCCCTTATTTCCAATGGATTATTTTACTAGCAAAACTTTTGAATTTGCATCTTAGGATCTAGCTTTGTTTTTTTTTTGTCATGCAGTAAATAATGAGGCTAATCCTTGGCAAATTATTAAAACTTGCTTTGGGGCCCTGCATACAATAAATTTTTGGTCAATGTTTTCTGTAACTTTCAAAAGAATGCATGATCTGAAGTTGTTCAGTGCATTATTCTATATTTGTCATTTAATTATGTTTTATGTTTTAATTATGGTCTTCAATCTTCAGCATCCTTACCAAAATCTTATGTAATTACTCTATCAGTTTCTTGTAAAAGCATAGTAAAGTCTCAATACAATAATGGGCTAATCTAGTTTTAAATATTTCTATCATTTTTTCTTTGTTCATTTTGAGGCAACATTGATAAGTGTATATAAATTTAAAATTGTTATTTCTACCTGGTGCATAAATTGTTTTCATCCCAATGAATGTATCTCTTTATATCTACCAATGTTGTTTGATGAAATGTGTGTGTGTGTGTGTGTGTGTGTGTGTGTGTGTGTGTAGTTGCATGAATATGTCTACAGCAAGCATACATATTCAAGTACTTATTCGTTATGTTTTTCTATATGTTTTCTTTCAAATTATTTTCCTCTATCACATTGATTTTACACCTCCTTAAACAATATTTAAATGATTTTTTTCTTATCTATTTTGACAATATGTATCTTTTGAGTATTTATGTGATTTTATTTCAACATAAATACTAATGTATACTTTCAGTTTACATCATTTTAATTTTCTTTCTATTTTATCCATTATTCTATATATTTTTCTCTTATTTCTTGATTTTTTTTAAAATTGCAAGACCTCTACCTAGCTACTAGAATTTTGTACACTACAACTTGTATCTTATTTTGCCTGTTTTGTGTTAAGAGACCATCTATGCATCAGCAGCAAATATGAGAACTTGTCATTCCAATTTTGAGTTTTACAAACTTCACAGGAATTTCTGGATTATTTTGGAATTACTATTGGTTACAAATGTCCCATTTTATTAGGATTATATTTTAGTTTTAAAATAGTCTTTCTAGGGGCACCTGTGTGGCTCAGTCAGTTCAGCATCTGACTCTTGGTTTTGGCTCAGGTAATGACGTCACACTTTGTGAGTTTGGTCCACTAGGACAGAGGAGGACGCTGCTTGGGATTCTCTGTCTCCCTCTCTCTCTACCCCTTGCTGTCACCCACTCTCAACTGTGTGCTTCTCTCTCTCAAAAATAAATAAACATGAAAAAAATAAAATAGACTTCTAGAATCCTTGAAAATAGCTCCTATATGAAAATTTTATTTTCCCTATATTTTTTTACTGTAAAATATAATCCAGCAGGATAAAATCACCTGCAACAATTTGGCAAGTATACGATCTATTTTAAAGTGAACAAATATTTTCATGAACACAGTTAAGATCAAGAAATAGAAATGTAAACATTGCTGTCTTTAGTATTAAGTATCTCTATTACAATTGCCATTAGCTTGTTGGTTACATGTTCTTTTACTATTTTTATTAGTTAATCTAGAGGTTAGAGCATGCACTGTGGCCATATAAAATCTATTACAAAATCGTAGTTTAACAATTTCTCAAATTTTAAGGATCCCAAATTTAAGGAGTTTAGAATATTTTAACTTTATGTGTCTTTATCACTTATGATCCCTTGTTGCCATGTGTATGATGCATATTTTAAACTCCAGAAAATGTTCTTTTGATTTCTATTCATTCATTGATAACTGAGTTTTTACGAATATATTTACTGATTGATTTTGTCTTGGAGGTTCCTTGTGACTTAAACTTACCAGTATAGTTATTTGCCTGTTTTTAACCAATATAATTCTGAGACTGTGTCTTACAGGATGGGATTTTCACATTTTGTTGTCCTAACTATGAGTTTTTCCTGTCTTTATTTCTGAGGGATATTTTTGGTAGAAAAAAGAATTCATGCCTGTCAGTTATTATTTTGCCACTGTTGGGAATTATCTTTTCATTGTTTTCTGGGTTTTATCTTTCTTGTGGAAAAATTAGCTTTTGGTATTATTCTTTTAAAGTTATCTTTTAGGGGTGCCTGGGTGGCTCAGTCTGTTAAGTGTCCAACTTCGGCTCAGGACATGATCTCATGGTCCATGAGTTCAAGCCCCGCATCAGGCTCTATGCTGACAGCTTAGAGCCTGGAGCCTGCTTCATTCTGTCTTCCTCTCTCTCTTTACCCTTCTCCCACTCACACTCTGTCTCTCAAAAGTGAATACAGGTTAAAAAAATTAAAAAAATATATATCTTTTAAAATATTTTTACTTTAAATTTTCTATTTTTTTTTTAGTAGTCACATATTCATATACAGTTCTAAGAAACACAGAGAGATGCTATGTACCCACTTTTCCCAACTAGGAACATCTTACAAAACTAGAGTACAGTATTGGGAATACAGATTCTTATTGTAGTTTTAATTCCTGCTTGCCTAATCTTCACTTCAGGTATGGCTAATCTTCTGTTACCAAGAACTGAGAGTCCATATTCAGTGACTTTATCTTTTACAATCTAAAATTTCCACTTGAAAGTTTAACATTTTTCTCATTAATTGTACTTTTATAATGAATGTTAAGAAAATAATTTTAGGATGCGTGCACCCACTTCTGACACAATGAATAGGGTTTAGTAAATAAATCATTATATATCTGTATCATAAAATTCCTTGCTGTTTTTGAAATGGTGATATAGACAAATACCTAACTATCTGAAGTGATCATCTTAAAATATTATCTATATATTATATAATATATTAATTACTGTTATATTCTAACATAATATGATTAAAATATAATACATTATATAATCTGTAAGTACTTCAGGATATACTTTTCATCCATTTTGTTCTTATCATATTTTCCAATTTTCTTGTGGTCCATGAACATGGAAAAAAGAGTTGTTCATTTATATATACACAAATACCTTCTCAGGAGGGCATTGATAACATAAGCAATGATTACTTTCGCACAGTATTGATTGGGCCTTATAAAAAAATAGGCAATGCTTCTCAGTAGTATAATTTTAGGACAAGCTTTAAAATGATTTAAAGTAGGTCTGGACAATATAGTTAGAGTCATTCTGGTTTACCAAAGACAATAAAGGGGAACAAATGACTCGGCTGGACCTAGACCCTAGACCTTTTCTATCTGGATTCACCTGTGACAAACTTTAAGGTGTTCCTCATGGAATTCATGCCTCCATGTAATCCCTTCCCCTTGAAGTCTGGATGTGACCTGTGATTCGCCTCTGAGAAACAGATATGGCAAAAATGTTGATATATTATTCACCTGATTGTATTGCACTACATTATGTTTTATAAGACTGATTGATAACAGACTTAGCAGATCTCTTCCTACTTGTTTGACGAAGTAAATGGGCTACATTAGGGAAGCCCACGGAGCAAGAACCGGGGGCAACATGTCAAGACTCCAGGTAATACTCAAGAGCTGAGGAAAATCCTGAAGCTCTGAGGTCTGTAGCTGAAAGTAATTAAATTCTTCCAATAACCAGGTCAGCTTAGACGCGATCTCAAGCCTCAGATAAGATCATGGTTCTGATGGACACCTTCATTCCAGTCTTGGGAAAGACCCTGCCAAGATCCGGCTAAGCCATGAACAGACATCTGACCTACAGAAACTCTGAGGTCATAAATAAGAGTTGTTTTAAGATGCTAAGTTTGTGTACTTTGCTATATAACAGAAAAAAAAAAAAAAAAACAAATGCATATCGCCTGCCAGACCTCTGCTTACTTTATGTGCCACAGCCACACTGGTCTCCCTTCAGAATCACAGTGCTCCTTTAGCCTGTCGCCATGCTACATCCGGACTCGCCACCCAGGTTCAAGCTCTTCTTAACTTCCCCCACTGTCCTTACTCCCTTCATACATAGATTCTCTTCATGTGGTTAAAACCTAACATCGTTTGGTACCAATATTACTCAATGGACACACACATGTCACTCCCGCAGGCCCTCCAAAGTAGACCAACAAGTGTCTTCTCTGTAATCTAGGCTCACAGCATCAATAGGACTGGAAAGTTCACAGTTTCCTCCTAATTTAATAACAGGGCTTCACCCAAAGCATCCAATATAATTCTATGATGGATATATGCACGAATGAGTTCATTTTTTTGAGTAACATTTGGGATCTGGAGAAAATTCATTTTCAAGGATTCTCAAAAAAAATCTATTGGGTACTTAAAATAAAGCTTTATAAACTTATTTCCACTGAGCCCAAAAATAACACTGAGGGATTTTGAGGATTATATATAAAAATAATAGAAAGAGAGCTGCTTGTTTTTCTTCCATCTCAATGATAGGAAGGAAACAATTAACTTACCTGGCCAGGCTTTGAATTTTCACAGACAACAATATCATATTCCCTGGCAAGTTCAGGTGGATTGTCATTGACATCCAGAACTCTAATACCCACTGTCACATGGCTCAGCAAACCAGGATTGTCTGCAAAACACACAGGGATATATTTAGTATTTCTATGCACACTTGGAAGGCTTGGGTTAAAACAAATCTCCCTACTATTGTAGCTTGTCGCCATCTCCATATGCTGCAACAGGACTTTTGGCAAAAGACAACTTTATGATGGCACTCTTTGTGAGAACTCATTAACTTACAGAAAAATGAAAAATGAACACCAAGGCATGACATGCATGCTAAAATGATATTTTGTCATATCAAGGAAATTACATGTTATTCAGGAACTGGAGTGGGAGAAAGTTGTCAGAATTCATTGTATGCTGTCAGAGTCTGAGGGATGAACAATTGGTTTCATCATTAATCTAAGAAAAGCATCGCAGTTGGTAAAAAAAAATACATAATGTTTAAAAAGTTCAGGGTTTCAAATCTAAATAAACTTGGGAAAAATAAAAAGTACAATTTCTTTACACAAATGATAATTTTCTTCTTTTGTTTAAAGTGTATTTATTTATTTGAATGAGAGAGAGAAAGAGCATGAGCAGGAAAGGGGTAGAGAGAGAGAGGGAGACAGAGAGAGTATCTTAAGCAGGCTCTGCACTTTGTGCAAAGTCCAACATGGGGCTCAATCTCATGATTCTGAGATCATGAGCCAAACTCAACAGTTGGACACTTAACCAACTGAGCCACCTGGTGCCCCAGGAAAATTTTCTTCGTATAGAAAAAATGCATGCAGTGTGTGATATTAAGTCATATTTGGGGAGAAATAAAGAATAATTTAAATCAGAACTTACCATAGAATTAATATACAACTCTGGTAGATATAAAAATATTATAGTTAATACCCTAAAATATGTCTTAAACACATATTTTTAAAAAAATCTTCCCATTTTTTAGTAAGTTTATTAATTCTGAGATGGAAGAAAAAGACAAATTTTTGGTTTTATTTACATGTTAGAGCTATAAATGCAGGATTAATAATCGGAAAACTAAATATATGTATTTTATTGCTGATATTTGTCATTACCTTTAAAAACTCCAAAATAAAAAAAAAATAGACTAATACATGTAAAAAAGGACTACTAAAAAAGACAAAGTCTCGACATATTTATAAATTATTAAAGCAGAACATGAGAAGGCAGAAACTAACCTATTGGAAAAAAGGGGTTATGGATATACATATAGAGAGAGAGAAGATACTGAAAATAGTAAGAACATGCATGGAATAAAAAGTGCCAGAATTAGCTCTAAAAGGAATAGAAAATTTGAGGAGGAGCACAATAACTAAATAAAATCAAATTTCATTTAAAAATAATTTTTCAGGGTACCTGTGTGGCTCAGTCAATTAAGTATCCAACTCTTGATTTTGGCCCAGGTCATGATCTCATGGGTCCTGAGTTCAAGCCCCATGTCAGGCTCTGTGCTGACCGCAGAAAGCCTGCTTGGGATTCTCTCTCTTTCCCTTTCTCTATGCCCTTCCCCTGCCTGTGCTTGCTCTCTCTCTCTCTCTCTGTCAAAATGAATAAATAAGCTTTAATAATAATAATAATAATAATAATACATTATTAACATTAACATTATTAACATAACAATAATTAACATTACTATATAATAATAATAATTATTATTATTATTTATTATTATTTCTGGGGATCCGAGTGGCTAAGCCTATTAAGCGTCCACCTCTTGATTTGGCTCAAGTCATGATCTCATGGTCTTGAGATCAAGTACTCTGTCAGGCTCCACACTAGGCATGGAGCCTCCTGAAGATTCTTTCTCTCCTTCTCCCTCTGCCCCCCGCCCCCCCCCCCCCGCTCCTCTCCCTCTGCCTTCTCTCCCTCTCTCTCTCTCTCTCAAAATAAAAATAAATATTTTTCTAGGGGTGCCTGGGTGGCTCAGTCCATTAAACATCTGGCTCTTGATTTCGGCTCCGGTAATGATCTCAAGATATATGAGTTGACACACAGCACTGACAGCACAGAGCCTACTTCAGATTCTCTCTCATTCTCTCTCTGACGCTTGCCCCCTCTCAAAAATAAACAAATGTTAAAAAATAATATTTTTTCGGGGCGCCTGGGTGGCTTGGTCGGTTAAGCCTCCGACTTCAGCCAGGTCACGATCTCGCGGTCCGTGAGTTCGAGCCCCGCGTCGGGCTCTGGGCTGATGGCTCAGAGCCTGGAGCCTGTTTCCGTTTCTGTGTCTCCCTCTCTCTCTGCCCCTCCCCCGTTCATGCTCTGTCTCTCTCTGTCCCAAAAAAATAAATAAATGTTGAAAAAAAAATTAAAAAAAAAATAATAATATTTTTTCTAAAGAGAAAAACATCATCTAGATTATTTTACCTAAAATTAAAGAAACAGGCAATTGCAGTCTTACACATCTCTTTCCAGGAAAACAGTAGAAGAAGGAAATACCCTAAAGCTTGTTTTCCATGGCTTGTGAAATGTTGGTATCAATCCCAGACACTCTCACTGATAAGAGAATTTAGGTGTAAACAGCCTAAACAAGACACTGGTGTGTAAAAATTATATATATATATATATGGCAATTTAGTTCCATGCTTGCTTAGTTTAGCATTAAAGGAAAGAAGAAACAAAGGAAGATGGAAGGAAGGAAGGAAGGAAGGAAAGAAGGAAGGAAAATTCAGAGGAAGAAATGAGGAAGGACATTTTAAAAAGCACAAAAATTACTCAAAAAGTTAATGAATTAAAAGAGGAACAAAAAAAAACCCATAATCTCCTGAACACATATGGAAAAACCAAGATTTAGAACACAATATCCATGTATTATAAACACAATGAAACAAACAAAACAAACAAATCACAACAAAAACAAAAAACAAAAACTCTCAGTGAACTAGAAACGGAAATGTGCCCTCTCCAACTGATTAAGGGTACATTAAACAAATAACAACAACAAAACAACAGCGTGCATTATTCTTAATGGTGAAAAACTAACTAGAATTAATTAACAAAGCTATAAGGAAACTAGAAATAAATCTAAATAAATGAAAGACCTATATGCAAACACTTTATTGAAGTGTTTTATTTAACTTATTTAGACTTCATTAAAGAAGATCTAAAGAAATGAAGAGCTATACCATGTGTGTGGTTAGGAAGACAAAAATAACACAAATAAAACCAACCTTTCCAAATTGATGTGCGTATTGGGGTGCCTGGGTGGCTCAGTTGGTTACGTGTGGACTTTTGGTTTTAGCTCAGGTCGTGATCTTAAGGTTCGTGGGATCAAGCCCCATGTCAGGCTCTGTGCTGATGGCATGGAGCCTGCTTGGGATCCTCTCTCCCTCTCTCTTGGCCCCTCCCCTGGTCTCTCTCTCAAAAGAGTATAAACTTTAACAAAAAGCAAATTTATGTGTATATTCAGTGTAACCTATTGAAAATCCCAATGTTCATAGAATTAAAAGCTGATCCTAAAATTTATAATTACTAAGATTATTCAGATTTGTATGGAGGAGAACAGTAAAGAATCCTTGCTCTACAATTTACGAGGCTTATTATATGATACCAGTGGCTACACTATTGTCACTATGTAAATATCTCTCTTACTTTCTAGATGTCATATCTGATTTTTCTCTTGTATTCTTTTATTTCCCAACTAGGTACTTGTTCACCTTTTAAGAGAAGACCAAAGCAATCTGTTTTAGAAATCTGAGGCAAGAATAATTTTATTGGCTCTAATCATTAGTATCAGCAGCCTTAATTGTCCCTGCATAAATAGTTCTCTGCTCATTTTCCAAGAAGGCAGAATTAGAAGCAAGCTTAGTGTAGTTAGGGATAAAAACAACTGTTTTGTAGGAGAGGATTCTAGAAAGACTACATCTTGAGAAAAGCCTACAACAAAAGAGTTGGGTGTCTGATTGTTTTCAGCCTTTGCCTTCTCACTGTCCCCACTCTGTCTGGCTCACGACGTCCTCTGGACTGGAATGGCCTTGCACTCGTTCCATACCAGAGTCCAGGAAACTCCACTCTTCTAGACGGGAATGGACTCTATGTTTGCCAAATATTGCTTTATTAATTCAATGCATAATTACTATTCCTTTCCTTAATGGCGAAAAACATAGTGTTCAGCAGCAGACAAATGACAGATTGTGTTCTGTGGGGAAGCTGAATGGATTCTAAGCTTAGTGTGGTTGGGACTAATGACCTGTGTGCCCTGCCATGCCACGGCAACCACAGGAGATACTGATGAAGAGATATGAGAAACAGAACATTGGAGTAAGCTTACTGTCATTACCGATGCAAATCGAATAACTGCTATTTACTAAATGTCGGATGACTTGTAAAAACTGTGCCTTTAATTCCATATAATTAGAGGCTGGAAACACATGATGGTCTTGTAGCCACTTGTAGCCTACCTGCGTACATTCTGGTATTTTCTGCTCAATAATAAAATTAGTTGATTCTAAATTAGCAAACTGGCAGGTGCCTTTGGGTTCCTCTTTCTCATTTCCCATGGCCCTTGAGTTAGTATGTTACCCTTCAAACGACAATAAATGTACCTATAAAATGTGTACATGTTCAAGTGTGTTAGAAGCATTTTTCTCTGGCAAAAATTAGATAATGTTCCTGAAGTTCTTAATGCAACATTTCTGTTATTGCTATTATTACTTTTGTCTTCATGCTTTATTTCTAGAAGTTGCTGTTTTTAATTGATGTATAATTGACATAGAATATTACATGAGTTTCAGGCGTACATCAAAGTGATTTGGCAATTATGTATATTACAAATTGCTCACCAGGATAATTGTAGTTACCATCTGTCATCATACAAAGTTATGATAATATTAGTGGTTACATTCCTCGGGCTTGAATTTTCACTCCTGCGACTTATTTTATAATTGGAAGTTTGTACTTTTTAATCCATTTCACCTATATCGCCTACCCACCCCACCCCGTACACCTTCTTCCTCTCTGGCAACCACCAGCTCTTTCTCGGTATTTAGGAGTCTGTGTCTGTTTTTGCTTGTTTCTTCAATTTTAAGTCTTGTGATGGCAGAGTAAATATACTGGAATCAGACGAATTTAAGTATGAATCCCCTTTTCCAGCACTCTCTAGGCACGTGAAATTTGTAAAGGTATTTATTATTTCTATACCTTGATTACTTAACCTGTTATCCGTTATTTGACTTCCCAAATTGTGTTTCTGAGAAACAATTAACAAAGTCATGTAAATTTTAGAACACTGATCCTGAGAGAGCAGACCGCACATCTGAATCCTTTCTGAAGATCACAAACAAAACAGAAACAAAACTTACAGCATGCTGGCCATCCTATACATTTGCATTCCAGCAGAAACTATAAAAAATCACCCATGCTTCATGTAATGCCAATATAAATGCAACTCCATGAGCAGAATGCCCTCCATGAAGATAGGGATTCAGTGAAAGTATTGGAGTAGGATATTTCAATGCAATTGCAAACTTGATACTATGATTTTTAGAGAATTTTCCAAGACTTGAGGAACAATCCATTCTATCCAGTGAGTTTATTTGAAAAGTCTGATACGTCCATGCCACTCTGATTAGTTCACTAATAGAATGGACCATCCTTTTGCATTTTTAAGGGGGTGAGCAATGAAAGGATAATAAATTTTTCCTCATCAGATACAATCAGAATATGAAAGTGGTTCGTTAATCACAGCAAATCCATTAACATACGACATCATTAATGAAAATCATATGTATATGTTTCAAATATTTGTATTAAAATATCTGAATATCTAATCATTCACCGATCTCTAAACTGTGAGGTACAGATAAGGCCTTATCTCTGAGCATAGGTCTGCTGCTTGGGGTTCAACTTCACCATTCTTGAAAGAAATCCCACTCACTGCAGCATTTATGGGCTCCGAATTTATTCCAAGTGAAGGAAGCACATGAAAATATGTTCAAAGAAGTTTTAAGCACAGCAGCATTATAATGAAACTCCCTGAAATTTTATAATAGTCTTATTTTTCTCCAAAATGACAACTCTTTGTTGTTGTTGTTGTTGTTGTTGTTGTTAGTTAAAATCACTTTTATCAAGTCTTAGGAAAACTTAAGCTTGAATTACACAAATCCTGATTCCATTATGCACATATCTGACATCATTTGCTATAATAATTTAAATAAATGAAATAATTACAAAGACAAGTTTATCAGGATTTGAAATAGAAATTCAGGAAGGAAACTTTGGATTTTGGCCAGGATATAGCAAATGATACCAGACTAACCTGCTTATATAGAGGCTATAGAACTGAAAATATAGAACTGAAAATAGACAGTGAAGAACTATGCTTCCTGAGAGAAGAGAGAGGCCTAAGCTCCCAAGACCTCCTCTAGCTTTGATATTACATTCATCATAACCACACGGGATATAGTCCAGGGAGGAAAGGCTAGTTGTTTAGCATTCAAAAATCAATGAATATCATTCACCACACACACATAATTATTTCAATAGATGCAGAAAAGAGATAACAAAACATAACACCTGTATTTGATTTTAAGAAGGAAAAAAAAACACTCAGTAGATTAAGAAGAGAAGAGGTTTCCTCAACCTGAATAATTGTATAACAAAACCTACAATTGTCGTACTTATAAGGGAAAGATTGATTCTTTTTTAATGTTTTATTTATTTTTAAGACAGAGAGAGACAGAGCATGGGTGGGGAAGGGGCAGAGAGAGGGAGACACAGAATCCGAAACAGGCTCCAGGCTCTGAGCTGTCAGCACAGAGCCCCACGTGGGGCTCGAACTCACGAGCTGTGAGATCATGACCTAAGCCAAAGTCGGATGCTCAACCTACTGAGCTACCAGGACTCCCTGAAAGATGAATGTTTTAACTTAAGGATCAGAGAAAACGAAAAAAGGCAGGGATACATCCTGCAGCAATTCTCCTGAGAATCATGTGAAAGCAATTAGACAGAAAAAGAAATAAATGTTATGTCAATTGCAAAGTGAGAAACAAATCTATATTTCACAGATGAACATCCGTGTAGAAAAGACCAACTAATCTACAAAAAGCTACTGCCACTAGCTTATATTTATTTCTATAACAATTAAAATAAACATTTAAACAAATACCAAATTTATATAATGTGAAAAAATATAACCACATAAAATATGCTCTATATATGCATGCTAAAACCTATAAATATTGGTCACATAAATTTAAAATACATAGAGGTGCCCTAGTGGCTCAGTCAGCTAAGCGTCTGACTCTGGCTCAGGTCATGATCTCATGGTCCGTGAGTTCAAGCCCAACACTGGGCTCTGTGCTGACAGCTCGGAGCCTGGAGGCTGCTTCAGATTCTATGTCTCCCTCTCTCTCTGCCCCTCCCCTGCTCATGCTCATGCTCTATCTCAATCTCTCTCTCTCTCTCTCTCTCTCTCTCTCTCAAGAAATAAATAAACACTAAAAATTTTGCTTTTAAATAAAAAAATAACTTAGATAACTAGAAACATACATTATGTTCATAGATAAAAGGCTCAATAATTTTGAGATATCCATTCTCCTAAACTTGAACTACAGATTCAATGCAATATGAATAAAAATTCTAGCTTATATTGTTGAAGAATTGATAAGCTGATTCTGAAACTTACCTGAAAAAGAAAATGTCCTAAGTTAGCCCAAACAATTTTGAAAAAAGAAGAAAGATGCTGAACGTACTTTCTGATTTTAATTGTTGCTAAATAGCCACAATAATCAAGACCATGGTATTAGCATAAGACTATATATGTGTGTGTGTGTTTTATATTACATTATATCATATCATATCATTATCTGCTGATATGATTAATGGTACATACAAAAGAGAGTCCAGAAATTAATCAAAACATTAATGGTCAGCTATTAGTGGACAAAATTAACAGATTATTTATTTTATTATTTTTTAATGTGTACTTTTGAGAGAGAGAGAGACTAAGCATGAGCAGGGGAGGAGCAGAGAGAGAGGGAGACACAGAATCTGAAGCCAGCTCCAGGCTCTGATCTGTCAGCACAGAACTCAACGTGAGGCTCGAACCCATAAACCATAAGATCATGACCTGAGCTGAAGTCAGACGCTTAACTGACTGAACCACACAGGCACCCTGACACAATTATTAAATAGAGAAATAAAAGCACTTATAACAAATAGTCGATCAAGTGGAAACTCATATTTGAAGTAAATTAAACTTGACCCTTACATCTTAGACTTTTATTTTTATGTTTATTTATTTTTGAGAGACAGAGAGGGTGTGCGTGAGCAGGGGAGAGGCAGGAGAGAGGGGGAGAGAGAAGGAATCCCAAGCAGTCTCTGTGCTGCCAGTGCAGAACCCAAAAGTGCAGAGTTCCAGGGGCTGGAACTCACTCACAAACTGTGAAATCATGGCCTGAGCCGAAAACAAGAGTCAGACATTTAACCAACTAAGCCACTCAGGTGCCCCAACCCTTACATCTTATCATACATATAAAATACTACTCAAAGTAAACCACCGAACAAAATATAAAACCTTAAATTTAAATATATAAGAACAGATAGGTTAATATTTTGTTACCTTGTGTTCAGTAAAGAATTCCCTAAAGTATGTTCAGATTCATAGAAAGATATTAAAACATCTTTTCTTAAATGTTTACAATTTCAAGTAACACACAAGCTGAGACTTTAGGACAGTTAATATAATTTTGGAACTGAATGCAAACATATTTTAGGGTGGAATTTGTCTGCATTAAACAAAATATTAAGTAAGAACTTTAGCTCATATATTAAAGAAGCATAATAAATTCTGGGTCAATCATATGTATTTATTATAAACATGTTAAACATTCTCTCTTTGAAAAACATTTGAGAATACTTCGAAGAATATATTATATGCTCCTGGTATGTGCACCAATTACATATATTGAGAAGATTTATATTTACAATAGGAAACATGTACAGGATGTGTTATATCAGCAGTATAAATAATACATGAAGCTATAAAAACTGAAAACAATCAAAATGCGTCGGACTTTTTAAGCACAGATTAAAAAAGATTTATTTTTTCATCATAGTAAAGATAAAAAAACAAAAACAAACAAACAAACAAACAAAAAACTTTGGCTGTATTTCTTTACCTCGATGGATCTCATAGTAGCACTGATTAAAAAAAAAGTTAATATAATATTAACCCATTTATAATATATAATATCCATGTACCAAAGATATAGTTATATACATAAATATGGAAATATAAATGTCCAAAACATATTTGGTAAAACTATAAAGAAAAGAAAGGGATGAAATAATACAAAATTCAATATTGATGAGCTCTGGTTGGAATAAAGAAGGAGGTAATAGTGTATTTCAAGCTTATTGCTTTGAGGATGTAATAGTGTATTACAAGCTTATTGCTTTGAGGTAAGGGCTCTTAAATTGGTGTTCAATTTATTATTTAAACTGATTACATACTTGATATATCAATATATTTGATATATATTGTAATTCTAATTGGAAAACATTTGGTACAATTACTTAAATTTATTCAAATATTAACGGAGATAGATGTGTGTATACATAACGTACACATGCCCCACATATGTATACACATTTTCATTCATTATATCAAGTTATGTTTTAATTTCTAACTAAGGACAATTTTCATAGTTTAGTTATCAATGTCTCCCTAATGAGTTGTGAAATTTGTGCTTTTATAAAACTTTCTCTATTCCAAAGTCTTAGTGTGTTAACCAGCATTTCAAGTTTCATTTTTGTCTTCTACATACTAGAATTACTTATTTTGATTCGTTGTGAGGTAGATAAGTTTACTTTCATTTCGTGAGCCAGATTCATAATTGTGTCTTCATCTGTTTGTTCAAGTGTCCATCCGTTCTCCCTACTGACTGGCATGCAACCCAGGCTTGTAGCACTTGACTGTGTGGTTCTTAGAAAATATAGCTTGTGTCAACACAGGTTTTAAGTTGCTCTGTGGTTTACTATGTCATTGATTGTTACTATATTTTGCTCTGTGTGCTTGAAAATTATATTTGTTCTTTAAATTTACTCACTGGCAGATAATCAAATATCAAGTGCTTTTATTTTGTTCCATGAAACACTTTTATAATTACTGCCTTTTTTGGTCTACTTCATAAAACATGTCTGAGAGAGGTCTATTAACTGTTTCCTATAAGATTATGTTTTATTTACTTTAAAGATAGTTTATTAGGCTCATAGAAGTTTCAAATTATTATATCACTCTGATGACATATACTATACGTCAGTATGGCAAGACCTTCTCATCATCACGATAGCTTTTTGTTTTAAAGTATATTTTGTTTAACACTAACAGTTCTAATACTAACAGTTTTGCCAGATTTCTTTTGCTTAGAATTATTTTTTTATTACTGTATTCTTTTATTTTAAAACTATCCACACCTTTATATTTCATATGAGCCTATTACAAGTACCATAAAGATGATTTTCTTACTTTGCTTCAGTATGTTTTGCTTTTTTTTAAAACAGGAGAGTTTATTATAATTATACCACTTTGGTTACTAATATATATTTTTACCACTTTATAGTGTGCTTCAAACTTGTCCTAATATTTTGTCTTTATCCCTTCTAATATTATCTTCCAGCATATTGTTTAAGGTTTTATCCTTGTTATGTCCTCTCTGTAATTTTAAATATGTATACTAAATTTCTTTTCTTTTTTAACTCAGAAATATTAACATGCTTGGGTATCTCTGGAAAATATAAGAACAATCAACATCTTTAGTCTTTTTCTAAATACTGTAATAACTTTAAAAAAAATTAAATGTTTATTTATTTTTGAGACAGAGAGCATGAATGGGGGAAGGGCAGAGAGCCAGAATCCAAAGCAGGCTCCAGGCTCTGAGCTGTCAGCACAGAGCCCAATGTGGGGCTCGAACCCATGGACCGTGAGATCACGACCTGAGCTGAAGTCGGACACTCAACTGACTGAGCCACTCAGGCGTCCCCATAATAACTTTTTTTGTTTGTTTATTTTGAGAGAGAGAGAGAGTGCACTTGTGTGGGGGTGGGGCTGAGAGAGAGGAGAGAGACAGAACCCCAAGCAGGCTCCACAGTGACTGTGGAGCCCAACACAGGGCTCCATATCATCACCTGAGATCATGAGGTCATGACCTGAGCCAAAATAAAGAGTTGGACACTTAACCAACTGAGCCACCCAGGGAACCCCACCATTGTAATAACTTTTAAATGTTTCAGTTTGGATCAAGTTTCTCACAAGTTTATACCTGTAAGTAATGATGATAATGTTGAGAAGATGATGATGATACTTATGGGTTTGTTAATCTATCAAATTTGACGTTTTGTTATTACAAAGAAAGGTGTGGTCATGTGTACCATTTCCTTTGTCATCATTCCTTATTGAATCTTAAACCGTCCTTTTGAGATAATTTTATTTCTTTTTAATAAATTCTTTAATAGCAGTGTAAACTTTCTCAAGTTGGTTGTTAGAAATTTTTTCTGTATTACGCATTTTCCGTTTCTACTGTCACAGAGTTATTGAGGCCAAGGTGATCTAAAATGATTTGTAACAAGTATCATATACTCAATTTTCAAATGGGTATAACTTTCACATTTTCATCCCCCTGACCCAGAACTAAAGTGAAAACTGAAGATACACATTACCTCTATCCTGTAGTCAGCAGGGCATGTGTGTGTGTGTGTGTGTGTGTGTGTGTGTGTGTGTGTGTGTGTATCTATTTTGGGTCACTCATTTATGAGTGCCATGTTTTGGAACCTTACTTTATTTGGGAATATTTGTCTTCCTTACAAGAGAGCTACATGGTATTATTTATTTAAAAGGGATATTCAAGTAGCTCTCTAGATAATAGACTAAAAGAGGCTAGGGTTAAGTGCAAAATACCATTCAGGAAGCTATTGGAGTATTCCAGCTGAGGGCTGATGCTTACTTGGACAGGGATGGGAAAGAGCAAAATGTGATGAAGTGGTTGACTTATGCATACTTTTTAAAGTATAGCTGATGGAAGTTTCTGGTGAGTTGGATGTATAGCATGAGAGAAAAAGAGGAGTCAAATATGACACTGAGTGATTTCCATAAGCAATCTGGACTATAGCCATCACTATTGTGATAGTTAATTCCCTGGAGGAGTGGATTTAGAGAGAAATTGGATTTTGAGCAAAATATTTACTTGGAGCATTCTGAGTTTGAGATCTCCTAGAGGAGTTATTAAGCGTCTAATACGGATTTCAAGGGAAAAGTGGATGTGTATTTCCATTTGAGAGTCATCTACATGTAGGTGTTATGCAAATCCACTAGACTGAATGATATTACATGGGCAATAACTCCAGGTAAATCCGAGGTTTGAAAATCAGAATGCCGCACCATTCAATGAATGGAGAGATGAGGAGGAACTATGAAGCACACTGAGATAGAAGAACGAGCAAAGGCAGAAAAGCATCTGGAGAATGCTGAGTCCATAAGCCAAAGAAAGAGCCTGTGTCTTGAAACAGTTGTCAGTTGTACCAAATGTTGCCGCTTTGCTGAACAAATGGAGGAGAGAATTATACTTTATAGTTTGGAATATGGAGGACAGGTATAATTTTGGTGAAGTCGTAGAGGCAAGTCTTTGTAGAGTGGATTTGAAAGAGCCTGGGAACAGAGAATTCAGGGTGTGAATCTAGGTAACCCTTTCAAGGAGTTTATCAGGAAAGGGAACACTAAAGTTGTATCTGGAGAGAAACACTAGATCGAGGTAGGTTTTCAGCTTTTGTTTGAGTAAGTTTTATTTTCAGATAGAATATAAAGCCTATTTTTGAGGACAGAGGAATTATGTATCAGACAGGGGCAAATGAAGATGTGGAGAGGAAATAACTCACAGTGCATAGACTGAGGGTGAACAAGAAAGGTCAGGATTTCAGGCGTACATGGAGGGGGTGGTCATAAGCCTGGAATGGAGTGTTCACTCCCAGTAACCTGAAGGGAGATAGATTTAAGGAAACTAAGGACCACAGTATTAGTTAGGTTGTTAGACATGATGGCAGGATGCTGTGGAAACCCTTTCTTGATTGTTATTATTGAATAAGAATTAGAGAAGCAAGATTACCTGAGGTATGCAAGGAACCTGGCAAAAGTTTTGGAAATTTGAGGAGCAAGGAGAACTACAAAATAAATATCTAGCACAGCTGTACAGAATTGTTTCAGTGATCCAATTTCCTTTGGAATGAAGAAATTTGTTCTAATGCTTCTAAAATTTGATACTGATATGGGGTAGTGCAATGTCTAAGAATTCAAATGTATCAACATTTGAATAGATGCAAGATGTAAGAATAGAATAGAATATATATCATAATTTCCTCACTAAAATTCTCCCCATGGGTAGAACTCAAGAGGTTTGAATGGAATTGCCTACAAGTAAAGATCAAAAATGGGCCTGGAAGGTCCTGAGCTAATGTGAATAACCCCACACATTTTGCCATAATTCATCTCCTTATGGGCACATATTATGTATTAAATACAATTTTTTAGAAAACAGTCAATGGTGGTTAGTTGAAACCTAATGGGAACAATATTTTTAATGGACATCTGAAGGGATAATTTATCTCTGGATGTGAATGAGGATGAGTGCAACCCAATTTAATGTAGCATTCATCCTGTTACCATATTGAAAGTTAGCATAGTACTCGGTGCTTGTTACTATAAATTGACAATAAAGCAAACATGAAATAAAAAGGAATGCAGAAAAGGGAAAAATATATCACAGAGAAATAAAGACAGGGACCCAATCAACATAACTCTGAAGCCTAATTTACCTGTGAAGTTTAAGGTATGTGGGCCGATACATTTCTTTTAAATCTTAGAATACATTGAATTAATTTTACATATTTTGTAGTTCTCTGTTCCATGGCAACAGGTAACTAATATGCAGACATATACATGCATAAACATATATTTCATGGAAGTATTTTATTGTATTACTTTGATCATTAGTTAAAGCAAACCAATTTGTTTGGTGTTCTTCCTTTTATGTGCTAAGGAAAAAGTGTCAAATAAGATCCTTTTGTGTGTTAGGTGAAATTACCAATACGAACACACTTGTGAAAGGCGAATTTCATATATCAAAATAAGCACACTGACAATAGCAAAATAATATGTAGAACCTCGAGAGACTTTAACCACCCACTCTTTAGTAATGGAATTTTGTATTGCTTCATGCTGCTGCTAACAAAATTTTATTTCAGATTAAAAAGCAACAAGGACGAATTAATAAAATCTAAATTTAACTTCCATCACCCAAAGTTACAATTGGATTAAATTTGAAATTTGTAGATCCTAATCTTTGAATATGTTTGCACAAAAATTAAAAAAAAAACTAAAAAGATTGAATAAATACAGTAAAACGTTGGATTGTGAGTATACTTGTTCTGTGAGTATTCTGCAAGATGAGTAAACATTTCGAGTAAATTTTAACTTGATAAATGATCAATGTCTTGCAATATGAGTAGTACACGATGCTGAATATCACATGATCACAACTGAGCCAATGGTTCCTCTCTCTCTCTCTCTCTCTCTCCCTCCCTCCCTCCCTCCCTCCCTGCAGGATTGTGGGTGATTGTCTCCCATGTTCAGATGCTTGTTTTCAGGCCACAGTGTTTGACACAAATCAGTGACTTTTCAGAACGCTGGAAGGAGCCCACAACTGGCACTAGTATATTTTTTGTCGCTTCGAAGCATCTATGGACAGTCCTTTGCTTCTCCATCCAAGAGTAAGCTGAGGAATGGAGCTTCTTCTAGGACTTCTTGTCCTAGTAAGTTGCTTCTTTCTAGGACAGGCTGCCTGCAGATATAGACCCTTTCTTCTGCTGCCTTATTGCCATTTACATTAAATACAGTATATGACAAAAAAGAGTTTATTAATAAAGTCAACATCCATGTGAGCATATACAATGGCCTCCATGAAGAAAAAGATTCCAGTGAGTAAATAGACAGCAGTGATTCCATTAGTAATCATGAAAGTTGTCCTACACAATAACCCTCTTCTCTTGTCTCACATCAGCCATGAAGGTTTTCAAAGGTAAGTGCAGGTTAGTTTACTTATTTCTCTTTATATTTTGTATTTTCTTTTTTAAAATTTGTTTTAATGTTTATTTATTTTTGAGACAGAGACAGAGTGTGAGCAGGAGAGGGACAGAGAAAGAGGGCGACACAGAATCCGAAGCAGGCTCCAGGCTATGAGCTGTCAGCACAGAGCCCAATGTGGGGCTGAAATTCAGACTGCGAGATCATCACCTGAGGGGAAGAGGGACGCTTAACCAACTGAGACACCCAGGCATCCCTATAGTTTGTATTTTCTTTATTATTTTGTATTATATTAGAGTATTATGATCATGTTTATATGAGTATTTTTGAGTTGTGGAATGAATCATCTGAGTTTCCATTATTTCTTATGGGGAATTGGCTTTGATATACAAGTGCTTTGGATTACAAGCATGTTTCTGGAACAAATTATGCTCGCAAACCAAGGTTTTACTGTAAACAGCATGTAAACTTTGGTTTCTGGACTGTTATGAACATAATTTGTTTAGAGAAATCAAACAGCTGAGGTGAATAGTGTAACAATGCAAAAAACAAACAACGTTATTGTTTTAACTTGTGAACTCTGGTAAGAGCGGAACCTTTTGGACTCATCAGAAGTATATATTACAGTAGCACATCCCTGGATTTTGCCAACAGCTATCAGCAAGGAATGAACAATAGGGGGTCCCATTTTGGTGTATTGATCAGATGAAATAAACCCTCATATTCAGGGCACAGAATAAGGACAAATAGGATATTTAAGGCAAAATGGGAAATATATATAGTTTAGTTACCACAATGAAGTGTTTGGCAATTAAAGTAGATCCAGAAATGAAGGACAAACAATATTCACATATTTAATACAGCTTGATGTGTCAGGAAATATTCTTAATATTTGTGAATGCTATGATAAACAAAGATAAACTAGACCTGATCCCTAGATTTGAGATATTCACAATCTAGTAGAGGTGAAAAGTATTACAATAAAATATGATAAATGTTATACTTAAATCCAATAAGTGATAAGTGCTCTAGGAAGGCAGGCACCAAGTGAGAGCATAGGAGGAACTGTAAAATCTGCCTGAGAAGTTGAGCAAGGTTTCACAGATGCTGTGACATATGAACTAGTTCTTAAAAGTAAATAGATGTTTGTAAAGCAGAACAAAAGGGGAAGAAGGCATTGGCAGAGGAAGATTATAAAATTATTGAAAGAACATGAGGATCTGTGATTAAAAGTGCCATAGACAATTTTTCTGAGAATGAAGCTGAGAACAGACAGGGCTGAGTTTCATAAAGAAAAGTCACACCTGTTCTATGCAGCGTTAGTTTCTTAGGCACACAGGGCATGTGTATGTACTGATGCCTTTGGGATTAGCCCTAAATGGAGCTATGACATAAGTTAAATTGTGATTGGAAGGAAGCAATGTTTCTTAAAATCAATTTACATCAGAATTGCATAAGTCATGAGGGCACCTGGGTGGCTCAGTCAGCGGTGGTTGAGTGTCTCCTCTTGATTTCAGCTCATGTCATGATCCCAGGGCCCTGGGACAGAGCCCAAGGTGAGCATGGAACCTACTTAAGATTTCCTCTCTCTCTCCCTGTGCCTCTCCCCAGTGCTCCCTCTCTCTCTTTTTAAAATAAACTTAAAAAAAAAAAGAAAGAAAGAAAGAACCGCATAAACCAGTGGTTCTAGAATAAGCATGGGTGAAAACTACCTAGGGAGCCTAATAAAACCCTAGATACTGGACTACAATAAGTCTCTAATTCATGGTGTGCCCAGATAATTGGTCAGACAGTATTCTGTTTGTTTCTATGAGGGTGATTTTAAATTAACATTTACATTGGTAGACTTAAGTAAAGCTGATTGTTCTTCATAATGTGAGTCAGCCAGGCCTTATCCAATCAGTTAAAGACCTTTAAAGAAGGAAAGGCTGACCCTCCCTTGAATAAGAGAAAATTCTCTTGCCTGATTGCCTTTAAACTGAGGTAAAGACTATTCCTGGTTTTGGCTTTTAGACTTGACCTGGGACATTGGCTCTGAAGATTTTGGATATCCCAGCCTCCATAACTGCCAATTCCTTATAATAAATCTCCTTATTGGTTCTGAATCCTTCTGGTTTTGAATCCTACTGGTTCTGTTCCTCTATAGAACCCTGACTGATACAGGTACAGCTGGACACAGAAGGCAGGCTAACCTTTACTCACCCTTCATCTCAAAACTGAATTCATGCATTTTCCTTCTCTATGAAACCTTTGCTAATTCCCCGAGAGAGCTTAAGCGACCATGACTTTATGTTTCCTAACCCCTAAAAACCTTATGGCCACAGTGATTATCCATAATGCAATTACATATTTATCTTGTCTTCTGCATGAGATTCTTGAATTCCTCAAAAGTGAAGTAGGGTCCTCAATGTCTTTAGCGCCTAACATATGACAAGCTTAGCAAGTATCATTTATTAATACATCTGGAGTGAGTTAATTAATATGTATTTTAGCATAGAAATGATAAATTAGACCATACCAAAGTACTAGAGTTCTTGTGAAGAAAGGAGAAAATGCAAGTGAAAATATGACCAAGAAAGCAGGGAGAGATCAGAAATGAAAAGTATTAGCTGGATTTTGCTATTAGTAAGTTAAGACCATAATACCAGGTTCTGAAGAGTAGTGGGGACAAAAATATGCATTATCTTGAGTTTAGGCATAAACAAGGAAATGTAGGAAAACAGTAGCTATTTAGTGGAGAAAAATATATTAAGAATGATTCATTGAGGGCCCACTACTGCCACTATTCTAATAGGGAGTCACATAAGGGGAAGAGTAGGCCATGGCATGCAATATTTACTCTCTAGTAGAATAAACAATATTTACTCTCTAGTAGAAGGAACAAGCTTTCATCTTTTTTCAGGTATTTTAGGGTCATCGTAGGCAGAATTCTAAAGATGGCAGCATGAGATTCCTGTTTATTGGTTATTCAACCAAACATGTGTCTAGGTACCTGTGTAAGGGTTTTGTTGATGTTGTTCAAGTCCCGATTCAGTTAACTTTAAAATAAAGGGATTATCTGGGTGGGCCTGACCCAATCAGGTGAACTCCTTTGAAAACAGAGTCTTTCTCCAGCTGGTAGCAAAAGAGAAAGTCAAAGAGATTCAAAACATGAAAAGGACTCAATACACTGTTGTTCTTTTGAAGAAGCTAAGGACCACATGAGAAAGAATGCAGGCAGTCTCGAGAAGAAAGCTGCCCTCCTGAGGATGGGAAGAAAATGGAAACCTCATAACTACATCCTAAGCAAGTAGACTCTGGCAACAAGAAGAATGAGATTAAAGCAGATTCTTCCCCAGCCTCCCGATAAGAACCCATCCCATCTGACACCTGACTTGAGTCTTACTGGACCCTATACAAGGAATCTAGTGGAACCCTCCTGGACCTCTGACCTATGGAAATCATGTGATTATTTGCTACCAAAAATAGAAATGTAATGGAAATGACTAAATAGCTATATTATGGATCATATGAATGGAAGGCATTGTTACTTGTACAGAAATATTCCACGTATTTAGTTAGAAAGTACTCTTCTCCAAGAACTGTGATATGTGATGAGAATACAACTCTTTCTATTTCTCTAATCAAAGACAGCTTATTGCATTTAACTAATTCTTAGTGTCTTCTTTAAAATCATGGAGATAATCGGGGTGCCTGGGTGGCTCAGTTGGTTGAGTGTCCAACTTTGGCTCGGGTCATGATTTCGCAGTTTGTGATTTCAAGCCCCACGTCAGGCTCTGTGCTGACAGCTCAGAGCCTGGAGCCTGCTCCAGATTCTGTGTCCCCCTCTCTCTCAGCCCCTCCCCTGCTCTTGTTCTGTCTCTCTCTCTCTAAAATCATGGAGACAGTCTTATATCACAGAATGCATTTTTTAAATAAATAATAAAATAAACCTCAATCAGTGAAAATATCTGTCCAAAACTTGATGCAATGAACATCAGCTTCCCTAAAGGGCCATGTTAGAAAGAGCACAGCTCTCAGAACCAAACTATCTGGATTCATATTTTGTATGAGTCTCAATTTCCTTATCTATAAAGTGAAAATAATTCCTGTCCTCTCTATTTCAGAGATTTTTGTTAAGATGATGTGTCTGCGAAAGTTGACCATACAAAAGCAAGATATCTTTTAGCTATATTTAGCAGCAGTGGGGAAGGTTTTCATGGACCAGACTCATGCTTTCTGCCTTTACCATGTGACTGGGCAGCTGAGTTGACCTAGAACCGAAGAAGAAAAGAGAGCAGAATCGAACACCATGTAAATAAGAGCTGCATGGCATTTGGACCCTACTTACATGTTCAGAGACTCACATGCATTTTTATGCCACCCTATACTCTCACACCGATCCCTTAGCAAGTGGCCCGTTCAGCTGAAGAAAGGGATTCTTTTTATTTTTTATGTTTTTCTGTGCACAGACGTGGTTTGCTCTCACATACTTTTAAATCCTAAATCCTGGTGCACTGCTTCATCTGCCCAGAAGGGGCATCTTTCTCTTACTTGCACAACACTTAAGGTAGGCTAAACAAAAAACAAAACACACACACACACACACACATATATATATATATATATATATATATATATATATATATATAGTACTTTAAACTATAAGCTTCTAGGGGCACCTGGGTGTCTCAGTCGCTTAAGCCTCTGAATTGATTTTGGCTCAAGTCATGATCTCAAGGTCATGAGATTGAGCCCCACGTTGGCTCTGTGCTGAGCATGGGGCCTACCTGACAGTCTCTCTCTCTTTCTCTCTCTCTCTCCCTCTCCCTCTCTCCCTCTGCTCTGCCTCCCACTCACACAACTCTCTCCCAAAATTGAAAACAAAACAAACAAAAAAAAACTTCTAAATGTCATTCCATAGAGCACCAAGCTCTTCTAAAACTTATATTAAGAAAATGTTTAGAAACCTGATTTCATTTCTGCAAAAGACAACGTCAAACAAATGAGTAAACAACAGACAAACTGGGAGAAAATATTTGTAAAATGCACATCTGATGAAGATCCCTTAAAATTTAATTATAAGAAAACAAAACCTGATTAAAAAATGGGCCAAGGACCTTAACAGACCCCTCATCAAAGAAGACATACAGAGGGCAAATGAATGTATGAAAAGATGTTCCACATATATGTCATCAGAGAAATATAAATTAAAGCAACAATGAGATACCACTTCGTACCTGACAAAAATTGGCCCAAATCCAGAAACACTGACAACAGCAAATGCTGATGAGGATGTAGACCAACAGGAACTCTCATTCATTGTTGGTGGCAATGCAAAATGGCACAGCCACTTTGGAAAATAGTTTGTCAGTTTCTTACAAACCACATACACCCTTACCATATGATCCAGTAAATTCACTCCTTGGTAACTACCCAAAGAAATGGAAAACTTTTGTCCATACAAAAACCTACAAATAAGTGTTTATACTGTAGTGGCTTTGTTCGTGATTGCAAAAACTTGGAAACAACCAAGGTGTCCTTCAGTATCTGAATTGATACACAAACTATGGCACATCCAGACAATGGAATGCTATTGAGTATTAAAAAGAAATGAGCTATCAAGCCATGAAAAGACATGGCAGATCCTTAAGTGTGCCTATATTACTGAGGGAAAAAGCCAATCTGAAAAGGCAACTTACTGTATGATTCAAACTCTATGACATTCCAGAAAAGGAAAAACTAAGGAGCCAATAAGAAGATCAGTGGTTACCAAAATCAGAGTAAGTAGAGATGGATAAGCAGTATACATGGGGTTTTAGTGCAGTGACAATACTACGTATCATACTATAATAATGAATACGTGCCATCATACCTTTGTCTAAACCCAGGGAATACCAAGAACGAAACACGTTAAACTATAGACTTTGCGTGATTATGACGTGTCAATGTAGGTTCATCAGTTGTGACAAATGTATCACACTGGCGGAGGATGCTGATAATGAAAGATGTCACACATGTGTAGATGTGGGGTCTAACTGGGAAATCTCTGTCCCTACCTCTCAATGTTGCTGTGGACCTACAACTGCTCTACCAAAAAATAAAGCCTTAAAAAAATCCAGTTTATAAAAAGCATCGAGTACATTTCCAAAACAGAATATATTAGTAAATATTTTGGTAATGTGGCTGAATTTAAGGTTACTGTTTACGAACAACTGTAAATGGAAGGGCCCCCAGTGATATTTAATAAGGCACTTATGACAAGCAACCAGTGAGTACATGAATGTGCACTTCCCGAAACAGTCTCCAATATGGGTATGAAGTCCTCACTATTTCTCACTCCTTCTACATACCCATTTATAATTAGGATTACATTATGTTTAATAATGCTTATTGAGGTGTCCCTAAGGCTTTGAGCCTTCTAAAATTATCATCTATAAAATCCAGGATAATAAATCTATTATACTGCTTTACTTTGTAGATAGGTATTAACTGATTTCCCATATAAAGTACTAACAAATAGCAAAAAAAAAAAGAAAAAAAAAGAAAAAAGCACTTACTAAATATATATTTAAGATGTTACTTAAGTAAAAATGGACATTTCTTTTGGTAATGATTGCAAATAATATAATTTTCATGGTATACATATATTCGTGCACATTCATAAATTAGTTTCTACTTGATACAAATATTATTTGGACTGAGATGAGATTTAGAAACAATCTAAAGTATGGTTTCTGATTGAAATAATTCTGGAGTAAAACTGGAAGTTATTTTAAAGTAAGTTTCCTGTTTTTTTTTTCTTTTCTGAAAAATATCATTTTCTCCAGGGATTCTCTCCCTCCATCTTCTCTACACAGAACCTGTTCCCAAAAACCACACAACCTTTTCTGAGTCTTTTCAATGTCTTCATCACTTCTTGGATATATTAATCCATTAATTCCTTTATTTTTGCAACTGATATTGAATGAGCTCTTATCACTTGACAGTCATTTATTTGTCATTAGGTGACAAAGAACATGTAATTCCAGTCCTAGTCTGGTTATTTTCAAAATGAAAATTAACCAGAATGATCATAAATGAACCCACTCATGTATTCTTTATAACACTCATTTAAAAGTAATTAGTGAATGCTTATTTTCAAAGAGAATATTATGCTGAAGAAAATTCTCTAAATGGGAGCCACTTGAGCTAATTTTGCAGATGTAAAAACATAAAAATTCAGGCAGAATATAAAAAGCTGGGGTAGTCTAATTATTGATTGGTAACGGGGGACATTATAAAAGTGCATAAACCATAAGGAGCTATCACCCCACACCCACTAGAATGATTATAATCAAAAGATACATAACAATAAATATGGGTAATAATATAGAGAAATTGGACCCTCCTAGTGCTTTTGGGAATGTAAAATGTAGCTGCTTTAGAAAACAGGCTGGCAGTCCATCAAATAATTAAATACAGAGTTTCCATATGACTGAGCTATCTCACTTCCGGGTATATACCCCAAAGAAATAAAAATGTGTCTACAAAAAACTTTCAAATGAATGTTTATAGCGGCATCTTTGGTGTTAGGCAGCCGTGCAACCCACAGAACAAGCCCCATGACTAGGAGGCAAACCAAATACTCTGACTCAGGGATGGGGAAGGAGTGTCCTGTGATGTCAATCTTCCACCAGTACGCTAGGATTAAAGTAAAAAAAAAATATGAGATTTATTCACCACATCTGACAACGAGTAACTGCCTCTAATACGTTCTATACGCTCTGCTAGATGCTGGCACCACAAAGAGAAATGGTGAGAGCCCTGCACCCGAGAAAATCTCGGTAGAAATCGTTATGTACAGGTGACATCTTTTTTAGGACACATAAAGTAGCTTACCAGTTTCTGAAGCAGCAACTGTGATGTTGTACCACGGAGTTTCTTCTCTATCAAGAACCTTTGTGGTTCTGATGGTTCCAGAATTGGCATCGATGTTGAAAACTCTGTCATCTTCGCCACTGTGGTCAATGAAGTATCTAGGGAAGGAAAGAGATAATCCTTCCTTTTACACAATGATATAATGAAGACAACAAATAAAACTAAAACAAGGGCAGTATTAAACCAGATATATTCAAATAGTAAATGCACATTTTTCGTTTCTATATTTGCCTCTTGAGATTTGCCTGGCAACTTTATATTTGCATAGAGTTGACATCAATTATTTTTTTCTGTCAGCCCTTAATTAATGTTTAGTCTAATTACTAATTCAAATTGAGAAAAACACCCTTCTGAATTTCATGAATACAATGGTAGTTACTAAAAACAGAGGGGTTAATAAGGGAGAGATGAAAAACTGCCTCTAGGAAGTCTATAGTACCTTGGAAGAAAAAAAAAAACAACAACACTAAACTATGCTCTTTTTTTTGACAGAGAGAGAGAGAGAGAGAGAGAGAGAGAGAGCGCACATGCAGGGGCAGAGGGGGAAAGAAAAAGAGAGAATGAGTCCCAACCAGTCTCCACACTGTCAATGCAGAGCCTGATGTGGGGCTGCATCCCATGAACCATGAGACCATGACCTGAGCAGCATTTGGGAGTCAGATGCTTAACCTACAGAGTCACCCAGGCTGACCCTAAAAACTAAACTCTTAGTTAAACTTTCATTTCTATATGTACAAAATTTTTAGGATAACAGGAGATGTCAGAGATTAGTTTATACCGGAGTTTCATTATAGTTGAGATTGAAGAGAAATACATAATAAAAATGAAAACATTTCAGTTAACTACCATAGTATCTCCATCACCTAGCTACCTTGTTTAGTGAAAAAAAATGAGAAAGCAACTGAATGGGAGGTAGGTCACATTATTGGCCACAAATCATCTTCCTTCTCCAATGCATAAAAGGTTGTAGAGCTCTTTCACACTAGATTTGGTCTCCAGCTTCCTTTAGCAAATTGATGAGCACTGAGTGTTGTAAGTGTTGAATCACTAAATTGCACAGCTGAAACTTATATTACACTGGATGTTGACTAACTGGAATTTAAGCAAAAATTTCAAAAAAAAATAAAAAAGAAAAAAAAAGAAAAGAAAAAGAATGAGTTGAAAGTGACGGTGTCCTGTTTCGTATTTGGGGCAAGATTTCCGGAGACGTGGCATATTCCTCCTTATCCTCTGCCACCGACACAAAAGGAACATGGTGGGGCTGGCTGATCCACTGATCCCAGAAAGAAGATGAGAGACACAAAGACAAGGTTGTCCCCCTTCAGGGTATACCGCCTGCTAAAGCAGAGCTACCTAGTAAATGAGCGGATGCAGGATTGAATGCATTGGGGTTAAAAGAGCTGGCAAACACAAGCCAGGCTAGTTACCTTGATCTTCAGCTAGCTCAGACACACACACACGAGAGGGCTATAAATATCTGCCCCTGAGTTTTGGAGTTTTACATTATCCAGCAACAGTTTATTAACATGAATATGAATTAAAAATATAGACAACAATCATATGTTCCAAACTATTTCTAGAACTATTTAAAGAAGAGTGTTTTCTCCTCTCCTTAAATTTCTAATACTTCCCCCTTCTTCCTTAACTTCAGCTTCAGTAACATTTCATCCAGACCTGCGGAATAAAAATGAACTGATTATGTACAAAGTACCAGGGGAAAAATATTTTCAATACAAGAAAGCAAAATGCAAGTATCCAAATTAAAAAAAGAACTTGATTTGGTTAAAAAACAATGTATGTCTCACTGGCTAGGCAGAAAGGATGAGAGGTATGTGGCTGGGGGTAGGATAAGGAATCCATGTACCATATGGTAGATAGTTCTTACCTTTTTAAAAAGGCAATGAGGGATAGATAGATAGATAGATAGATGATAGATAGATAGATAGATAGAGATTGGTAGATATATATAGAAAGGTAGATATATAGATATATATTTTTTACATTTACTTATTAATTTTGAGAGAGAGAGTGCACACACACATGCACGGTGAGCAGGGGAGGGGCAGAGAGAAAGGGAGAGAGAATCCCAAGCAGGAAGCAGTCAGCAGGAGCCCAATGCAGGGCGTGATCTCACAAACCCTGAGATCATGACCTGAGCCAAAACCAAGAGTCAGACTCTCAACCGACTGAGCCACCCAGGCACCCAAAAGGGGAATTGTTAAACAAAGGATATCATGCACCTATTTATGTACTGGAAAAATCATAGTGGCTACTTCGACTCTTAGATTGCAGAAAGTTAACAATTCAGAAAAGAAATAATGTTGTCTTGGACAAAGGTGAAAAAGGGAAGAAAATGGAAAGAACTGTATAAAATAATGTTATGTATTGGGCACGGACTATAGAATTTTTATTGGAAGGGCAATGACTTACAAATGACTTGCTTTTCATGTGGTAGTGGTGGTGGTGATGGTGTGCGTGCGTTTGATCTAGCATGTAATTGATAAGCCTATTTATGGAGCTGGATAGAGGTAGGGGGGCAAATAACTCCCTTTGGGAGAAAAAGAATTTGGGAGAAATCAATGATTTTGACAAGCTATGCCTTAGAAGTCAAGTAGATAAACGTGTGGAATAAAAACAGAGAATTGGATATGAGTGTGGAGTTCAAGTGTGTTTTCTGAATAGGAAATATCCATTTGAGATATATAAGCCTAAATTGAAGCCTAATTTAATCCTGGGAACAGTATAATTTCATCTGGGAGAGAACTGTAGGAGAAACGTTAAGTGAAGTAATGAGCACTACAGCACCCAAACTTTTGGGCTTAAGGCAGCCCAGCATCTGTACATGAGCAGGTGTTAGCAAAAGGAAAGGAACAGTCTAGGGGAAGAGACTAAGTGGGAATGGGGTGGCACAGAAGCCAAGAAAGGAAGGTATTTTAAGTGAACAATTAGAGTGAATTCTATTAAGAGGCCAAGTGAGGTTAGTAAGGGTTGATTGGATTTTGAAATATGGGCATCATTAGTTAACTTGAAAAGAATATCTTCAATAAAATATAAATTATGTTTTTTTTAAACAGTGAACTCAAGAGGATATTGAATGTGAACATATGAAGCCCCACAGTCATGATACTTTACTGGATACCGTCATCCAAGAATAGAAATCAGAGAAAGTGCTGCCATATATCATCAGAGAAGTGGTTCAATAATTTTTTTTTTCTTTTATTGGGGATATTAAGCACTGTCTTTGCTGAAGGTAATGATCCTTTTAAAGAGTGAAATACCTAAAATGGTAAAATTTATGAGAAGGTGAGCGGGATTGGGTTCCAGAGAACAAATACAAGGATTTCCACCGAAAGTAACAGAGACACTTCTTCCCTTTTAGCATGAGGGAAATCTCAGAAGTTTGGTAAATACATAGGATAGATGATTGTGATGGTGGAAATATTTCAAAATTCACCATAGTTTCTGGACCAGAGTATAAATGTTGAAATACAACTCCATGCCTTTAATAGGTGTAATGTATGTAATGTAATATAACAGAATATGTAGAATTTAAGGCAAAAGTGTGAAACCTTGTAACAACCTGTGGGTAATCCTGTGCACACATTATAGAAGATTAATAGATCATGCAAATCAAAACTGTAGACCATCCTAAGAACACTAAAAGAGCCAGAATATAACCCTTGTAAACTGTGTTATCAAAGCAAGAAATAGACCATTTTGCATTGACTGTTCTAATAATAACTACATGTTAATTGAAGAAAGTTCAACATAATGAAGGCATTTAAACATGAAGAACAGGTGAAAAGCAAAACTGATTTCAGAGAAAAGGTACGAAATCCAGATGCTACAGAACAGTGGGGAAGGGCGATGTCATTGGGCTTTCCCAAAACATTAGGTCATGGTACACTGAAACTGATTTTGATTTGCATTCACATCACAAAAAATTCTCATAATATTCTTTGTCCAGAGGCCTGATGCTGAGGATGAGGGCTGGATTGCTTAGAAGTGAGAAGTCTTGTCACGGGAAAGGAATAAGTTTTTTTTAAATGTAATCGGTTGGAAATCTGGGTTATTACATCATCTAAAGTTAGTTGTCATTAACCTGTCTTGAAGATACTTTCCATGTTTAGATACCCTAAAAACAGTGATTTTTGTATTGGAAAGTCAGACCTAAAATTAAAACATATTCAATTGCAAAGTTTTCTGCAAAGCTCAGATTACATTGTTATCAACACATCCTTATGAATTATGGGAGAACATGCCCCATCTTAGAAATCTGATCACTTCAGGGGCGCCTGGGTGGCGCAGTCGGTTAAGCGTCCGACTTCAGCCAGGTCACGATCTCGCGGTCCGGGAGTTCGAGCCCCGTGTGGGGCTCTGGGCTGATGGCTCAGGGCCTGGAGCCTGTTTCCGATTCTGTGTCTCCCTCTCTCTCTGCCCCTCCCCCATTCATGCTCTGTCTCTCTCTGTCCCAAAAATAAATAAAAGTTGAAAAAAATTAAAAAAAAAAAAGAAATCTGATCACCCAGGGGCACCTGGGTGGCTCAGTCGGTTAAGCATCCGACTTGGGCTCAGGTCATGATCTCACCGTTCGTGGGTTTGAGCCCCGTGTCAGGCTCTGTGGTGACAGCTCGGAGCCTGGAGCCTGCTTTAGATTCTGTGTCTCCCTCTCCCTCTACCCCTCCCCTGTCCACGTTCTGACTCTCTCTGACTTTCAATAGTAAGTAAACATTAAAAAACAATTACAAAAACAAAAAAAAACAAACAAAAAAAAGGAAATCTGATCACTTCAGAACTGAGCCGTCAGTCTGGGGAAAAAAAATTGGATTTCTGTTTCTAAGCTAAATTAAGACTATAAAATGCATTGTCTCAGGATCAGGCTAATCTGTTCTCTTTTAGGTACCTCACACAGAGCTTTGTAATGTAAATGCTAGCATTAGTGATTAAATACTTTCAGAATAAATATGCCCTTTAGCTGAATTAAATATATACATAAATATATTTAAATATATATATACGCACATATAAATATACATACATTTATATATAAATATATATAAATAAATATACATATATACATATATTTATATATAAGTATATGTATATTTACATATACTTTCAAATGGTAGGTACAATGCTAGGTATGTGTCTTCAGTCTCATGTTATTTACTTCGTAGCTTTCTATGTGTCCTGACTCTCTTGGGAAATCTACAGTATAAGGGCTAGATATTAGGGGATGCTTGGATGTTGAGTCTTGTATGTGGAGTTGCAATTGAATTTCAACTCAAGTAGAACTAAATAGTTCTGCTTTATTCTAGCCTTGGATTTCTTCCTGGCCACACAAAACAAGCTCAGGAAAAAAAAGGAAAATGTGAGAAAAAAATAAACGATTTACAACTATTTGGGGGATTAAATGTAGAATCATTCAGTGCTAATTATATAAAATTAAGAAGTCACATGGGTCCACGAAACTGTTTACCAAATAAAAATAGATGAAAATATTCTCAGTAGGTAACTTTTAAAAATATGTTCATAATAACATCCACTTGTTTCCTTTTACAAACCTCTAAAAAGTCAACACAGCATCTTAATACTTTATGACGTCATATATAAATATTTAGGTGTTTTTCAATGCTAATGTTAATTTGGCATTTTCAGGGATATCCAGCAAACAGAAAATCAAGTAGCCATTTGTGTAGATGATGTAAATTCTAAATTGGAATTAATGATAAAACTTGAGAAATTAAAGTTCTGAGAAGTATTTTTTTTAATATTCTAGTCCATTGGTATAATAAAGTAACCAGTGTAAACTGAGACAAGAGTATATGTAACTTGGCAAGATGTTTAAATATATTTTTCTTCAAATTCTACTTTCTCTCTTCATCTAAGACTATACCAAGGTGATATTTTTAAGACTTGAAGGAAACACACATATACGAGTTATTTACAAAAGCTATCTAAAACGAGGTAAAGAAAGGTCACATTCATGGAGCTTTCATGGTGTACCATATTGTGCTTTAAGTGTTAGTTCACTGCAAACTGAAAACAGTTTGCATGAGTTGGGTACTATTAATAGCCCTTTTTTTTACAGAGGAAGAAACTGAGGTATGGAGTGATGAAGAATTTTATCCAACATCAAGGAGCTAGTTAGGGCAAGAGATTAAAATAGAATATAAGTGCATTAAGTAATATTTGCAAGCTCCCTTTAAAAAAGAAGTAGGCAATATTTAAGGCTTTATTCATTAAGAAATATTTATTTGAAGGAGTACAAGAAAGGAATGAGGGATATTCAAAGAGAGGAAGTGAGAACTGGGAATTACTTAGACATGATTTAGTTAAGCAAACAGGCAAGAAAAGGAAAAGAAATTATTTGCAAACTAACATGATTGATGCTCAGAGTTTAAAATCAGACAGAATAGTAAAATTGTAAGCAATACAAGACTTTAGACATGGTTTTGATCTGTCTTGAAGGGTAAGCATTAGGGAGAGGTACATTATAGATCATCGAGAAGGTACAAAATTTAAAACTAAGAGAGAGAGAGAGAGACACAGTGAGATATCTTAGTTCTGGTTGCAAAACTGGGTGGCACTTTTCAGACCACTATTCTTCTGGTATTGGCTACTGGCCTAGCAAGAGAAAAAGAGAAAGAGAAGCTTCCTACTGTCGCTTGTAGATACTATAAAGAAAGAAGTTCTTTCCTTCACCCATAGATTAGTGCTCCAATCAATATTATTGCCCTTACACATAGTGTTACACTTGAGTAATAAGAGCTTACTTTAAAATAAAATATATTTGTATGTATAGCATATTTATATGATTTAATCATATCTTCAACTAAGCCGGTGAGAAAATGGAACAGCTCTCTTTGTAGCAGAGGTGACTAGAGGTGTTTGGTGGGGAAACTTCAACTCGCAGTACATTTTTAAAGGCTAAATGAATAGATAGGCTCTTGAAGATGCACAGATAAAAAAGAAGAATGTTGTAGGGGCTTTTCCCAAGAACAAATTTCCCAATTTCCATATACCTTAGAGGCAATAACCTCTTCAGACCCCTTGAAAACATCTATATTCTTCTACTCTGTGTACAAGCTGTAGGTCCTGGCCTTGATTTATTCAGAATGCAAAGATGAAGTCTTTGGAAATTTGTTTCTAAAATAGATCTAGCATGTGTGAAAATGGTGTTACACAGTAAGGAAATTAACACAAGTCTGGAAACCAAGTGAATGATGTTCATCAAGCTAAACCACTTTTTAGCTCTATAACTTAATGTATCACCACCTGTCTGAGCTTTCTTTGTAAGCAAAATGCAGATATGACCTACGTCATAATTTTATTGTGAGGATCATACAGGATAATATTTGAAACGATTTTATGTTTGAGTATCAAATGATAGGCCTCAATAGAGAAATTTCATTTGTTTTAATGCCTTTTAGGAAGGTTTTTTCTCTTGGAAACCTTGAGAAAGTTCACAAACAGGAAGTGTTTTTTTTGTTTGTTCTTTTCTGTTTTGTTTTTTCTGGCAAAGTGATGTAAGCACAACAGGATCTGAATAAGGATTATTATTGAATGAAGAAGTTCCTCTGCATAAATAGCAATAACTACTGTTTGTTTCTAAAAGATCTATCAGAAAATTAAATTATTCGTAATTCCTTACTCAGTGCACATGAGTCATTTTATTTGGAAACTATATGAGAGTAAAGCTCTTTTTCCTTTCACCCAGAGTAGCATAGGTGTATGACTTTGCCTCATAAGTGAAAGAATAAACTAACCAAACTAACTGATTATTCAACAATATTAAGAAGACCCTGTTAATACCTAAAGTGAAATTAATTAAGGCATTCCATAGGAGTCTTTACTTCTTTTATATACATTTGGTAGAAATAATCAGTCTAATAAGTCATCATATTTTACTTATCTAGAGCAGTATGTTTTCATATAGAGATAATTTTTTATGGATTCCTAATATCCTTTATACATACACATTTGAAATTTGTTAGACTCATTCAGGAAACAAACAACTTTTTTTTTTATAAGAATGAGAACTTAATTTATTTTCCTCTGTGATCGAGAGATATCTAAATACTGTTAAAAGGACAGATCCATTTATACTTCCCACAATATTTCAATGAACTCATAGTTCTGGATATTATCTCAAGCTGTAATATTGTGACACTCCATAGTATGTCTAGTTAATTCCTTGGACAAATATACAGATATATGTGGTCAAAGGGGTAGTAGGAGGGAGGAAATGTTGAGACAGATACAAGTTTGACTCTAATATGATGATTATGACACACCATTGTATCCCTACCACCACTAAATGCTCACTGCATCCTTAGTGAAATTATCACCAAGAAAACATCTATATTCAATGCTACTTGTGAAATTTTATGATCAATGATCAATAAGATGCTGTCTGTGAGGAACTAGTAATCTCCTGGCTATAGACTAGAGTAAATAAAATTTAAGCTTATGCCAGCTCAGATTTCGCCAGTAGTCCTTAAGAACCCTCTAACTGGACCAGTTCCCTAGTCAAACTTTAACTAATTTCCCCCTGGCACATAAATGGCATAGGCATAGGAGACAGGCATATGCATAGGCATAATGCACATCAGGCATAGGAGATTTTCTTGCAAAGTTGCCATCATCATGTACAATTCTGGGTTATAATTTTTATCCCTACAACTACCTTCTTTCCTGTCATACAACATATGCATCATTTCATATTTCTAGTAAATATGTATTCATGAAATAAGAGAAAATGCATTACACTGAAATATGATGAAAGTTCATTATTCAAATTAGAATTTATGGACTAACAAATCTGCAGACAAGTTACAGCCACAGCAAACAGTGAATCTCAGTAATGATTCCTTTTATTCAAGTATTTTTCTTAACAGAAGCAACTTTAAACAAATTACCCAGTTCGTCATCTGACACTCAATTTCCCTTTGATTATGTAGGCATAGACTCAAGATAATTATTAGTCATGTTAAAGTGCACTGGAAAGTTATTTTTCATTTCAATAATAAAATTTCGGTCCTCAGAGGCACCTATTACTTTCATTATAGTCTGTCCATTTCACTATAAGAAATTAATTTAAAACTTATGTAATGGAAATCTATTTTTACAGTGATTTACATAGAGAAACATCAGTTGGCTTGAAGTTTAGGAGACCTCTTCCTGTTGCCATATTTTAGATACTTCTAGATACAGAATGTGAGTGGTAAAGCAAATTTATTTAAGATTTTGCCTCCCCAACAGCAGCTTTTGTAAGTTTTACTGACTATAATCAATAGATGGGATAAAGTTTAATCAATATACACCCTGTGGGATATTATAGTGATGTGGCTTAATCTTTAATTTAACCAAAAGTCACACATCTGCAGGATAGCTTAGATTCATTAAAGGATTTAAGGTTCCCGTAGCTTACTCTGGAGATACAATTTACTCCACAATCTACACATCCAGAAAATAATCTTTCTGAAAAAAAAAATAAACACAAGTACCATTTGCAACTTCATAGTGTGTATTGTGATCAATAAAATGGGGAGCACATATAGCACACATATACTTTAGAAAGCTTTTTAACTTCCTTAACCAAAACTTTGATCCAATGAAACAACACTATCTAAAGAATTAAAATCTCTGCACAAATATGAGCTTCCCTCTTTTATTCATGCCTCTACGTAACTGAGATATCAGAAATTCCAATAATCCTGAGTTTTAGAATGCTATGGAACCATGATAAGCACTTATTATTTCTTTGAAAAATTTCTATTTGGGTGTTTTGTTTCCAGTCAGTAGACTAGCACAGTGTCACTAAGCCAGGGTTTAAGTTTTCATTCCAGGGCTAAATGAGTTACACAGGCCCACCCAGAAAATAAGTTCTTCTTCTGGGGTCATGACTGTGATTTGGAGTGGTTGCCACCACAAACAAAGCTGTTAGATAAATTTGGGCCCCCGACTGGAAAAATCTGCAGGAGTCTTCTGTATCTTTATTGAAGCATGGTCAAAGTGACCACATTCTTATCCAGTCTCTGTGATTAGTTAGCTCTGTGAATCATTCAACCTTCTTAGTCTACAGATATTTGCATCTATATAAGAACAGGGTCCCGTCAGTCATCTTTAGGTCCCGTTACATTCTCAAATGTCATATTCACATGACATTTAATGGTCAAGTTATTAGTGTAAATGTGCTAACTATATATAACATGATACAATTATAAAACACAAGTCATGGACAAAGACTTCTGATTTTAAGTGGGAGCTTGCTTTCTCTATCTCTGCCCTGTTTGCATGAAATGTCCCTAATGAGTTGTCTTTGTATTAGAAGACTATAATAGTTTTGATGAGGGTGGATGAGGGCTTGCTATTAATGATCCAGGTAAGGTATTCTTGACTTATAATAAGCTAAAGTTTTATAAATAAATTTTGCCTGTATAATAAAAACCCATTGTATATCAGATGATATTTTTCACTTGAATACGTTTGAAACACATTTTCTGCTTATTTTTCATCTTCCTTCCTTGAATATGAATCCTACATGCAAGCCTCCTTCAATATTTTTTGACTCTACTTTTCAACTTTGCGACATGACTTTGTCATTATTTTGAAGTATCTCTTATTTTTTGCTGTTATGACATTCCAAATTAATGAAGTATTCCTAACTCCTATCTCATCACAAACTATGTGAAAATTTAGAAATGCATAGGAAAAACAAAGGCACCATTATAAGGATGCAGTAAATATACAGGAAGCATTTGTTCACTAAATCTAGAACTAAACTCAAAAGTGACTGATCAAACACTTCAGCTATTTTAGCAAATTTTAAAAAAATTTGGCAATATTTCCAAGTCTGATCAAAATTTTCTTTTGTTTCTTATATTAGCATATAAATAGGGTATTGTTCCTAAAAAGTGTCATGCTGAGCATTTGACACAATTATGCACAATTAATATTTCCTTCTGGTTGCTTTACGGTTATTATACACAGAAAACATTAAAAATTTTAACAATAAGGTAATATATAGATAAAATCAGATTATGAATCACAGTGGAAAAGAAGGAAAGTTGGGGGGACTATACTTATTCATATAAATTTATACAAAAGCTCTTCATTCTATGAGAAATATTGAGGACTTCTGTACTTTTCTTACTGTTGCACTAGATCAAGTAGCGTATGTCTTAGACTTTACAATACGAGGAAACTCTAAAATTAAGAACAGTTTTGCTTCTGAGATGCCAAGAGTTAAAATGAGACTCGACTGTCTTCAGTATTTCTTTTCCTAGCGTGTGAAATGCATCCACACAAATACAAGATGGCAAGTACTGGAATTCAATCAATGGGCTTTCTAAACGTGTAATCATCTGCTTCCTACTTTATGATATGTGACTTCTGTAAATGCAGTTTTTGTTGTTGCTGTTATTAGTGGTAAGTTGAGATATATGGGAGGCCACATACTACTGCTTTTAAAAAAATGGGGTTTTGGGCGTAAAGTAAAACTGGATCTAAATTTGGAGTCGGCCACTTTATCGCTATGTGAACTTGACCAAATGACTCAACTTTCTGAGCCCTCAATTCTTCGTCTGTAGAATGGGATGAATAACATAGACACTTTAGGTTTCTTTCAAGAGCATTTAGCATGCTACTTAAAGCCCCTGGCCCACAGATAGCAAGCAAAGAACAGTCACTATTTTTAATGTGCCATTAAAAGGTCACATGATATAAGGTCACATTTCTAGAAAGCTCTCTCACTTCTCATGTCCAACATAGGATTGTTCATCTCTCAGTAGCTATTCAAGAAATTCATAAATTCCATTTGTAATACACTGGGAAATGAGTACAGTCTGCTTAAATCAAGGGTTTCTACATTGCTAGCAAATAGCCTGGTCCTGATTCTATTTTTTTTAAAGTGATGGTTATATTGCTGCAAATTGCACATTCTTGTTTTGAGTTAAAAGAGACAAAAGCTAGACATGGTATGTTCTTAGAAATCTGGAGAATGTTACTAATAGTTTAGAAAATGGAAACACAAAGACTGAAGTCAGGAAGCTTTTCACCAATGCCTGTAAGACTCACACTCCCTTTCATTATCAATTCTACAAACTGGGAGTTAATTGCATTTCAGGGCTCATTGCAAGATACATCTTTTCAAAGTACTTTCCTTAATTAGTACAAACATTTGGTCCCTGAGAAAGGTGGAAGTATAGCTTGCTTTTGTGTTTGTTAATGTTTTCTGTCTTCTATTCACTGTTTACACCTAGAGGCCCATGTGAATGACACATTTTTATTAAAATAAGGAATAAATATTATGTAAATTATGCCCCCAAACAGCAGCTATGGAGTCTAATTATTTTAAGGCAGCTTTGGAAGGATTCATTTTAGTTTTCTAACCAAAACAAAGAGAAAAGAATAATGTATATGTTAATGGCTTCCTACATCTCAATATTAGCATTTGGAGACAATATACCAATCATCTTTGCATCCCAGAAACTGGGAGAATGTATCTAACATAGCAAGTGTTCAATTAAAAGCTTCTAATAACATAGTGCAATTACTGAGGCAATCAATAATCTTATGGTGCAATTATTATATATAAATAATTTATTTTATTTAATAAAATGTATATGCTGAAACATCCACATGGCTATGCATGTATGTAAGACATACATACTGATTTGCAGTCCTCAAATATATCTTTTCAGAATTGCTTTCCAGGAGTATAATTGGTCCTTCATTTTTCTTTATTTTTATTTTTAATATTTATTCATTTTGGAGAGAGAGAGATAGAGACAGAGACAGGGCATGAGCCAGAGAGCGGCAGAGAGAGAAGGAGACACAGAATCCAAAGCAGCTCCAGGTTGTGAACTGTCAGCTCAGAGCCCCACGCAGGGCTTGAACTCTCGAACTGCGAGATCATGAGCTGAGCCAAAGCCAGACACTTACCCGACAAAGCCACCCAGACACCCAGTTAGTCCTCCATTTAAAATGAAAATATATATATTTATTTTTTGAGAGAGAAAGAGAGAGAGAGATAGAATGTGAGCAGGGTAGGGGCAGAGAGAGAGGGAGACACAGAATCTGAAGCAGGCTGCAGGCTCCAAGCTGTCAAGCGTTGAGCCCAATGTGGGGCTCAAACCCATGAACTGCAAAATCATGACCTGAGCTGAAGTCAGATGCTTAACTGACTGTGCCATCCAGGTGACCCAATTAGTCCTCCAGTTTTACCAATGCACAACCCAGTTTGGCTTATTCTATGTCATCTTCAGAATTACTGATAGTTTGGAACAGCAACTCCTCTCTGGTGGGGACTCTCTTGTGAATTTTAGGATGTTCCAACACCAGCTCTGACCTCTAGTGACAGATGATAGTATTCCTCCCCCAGCTGTGACAACCAAGCATGTCTTGAGATATTGCCAAATATCTCCTGGTGTGCGTGTGTGTGCGTTGTCCTTAGATGAGAACCACTGTTCTATATGGAATCAGTGGGTTTTTTGTGTGAACGTTGGTACAGAAAGAACAACACTGAGAAAAGTTTGTCTCTGAACCTCAAGTTTTTCCTCCCTTCTGTATACCTTTTTGAACATATATTCTACCCATAATGTTTTGAAAATTTGATTGTTTTGTAAATATAAATTACAGAATATATCATTAATATCTAATTTTCAAAAGAAACTCTTACCAATTGTTTACCAAATATTTTCACATCAAACTAAGAACATCAAATATTTTTATTCTCAAACTGTGTTCTCTTCTTTTGGTAAAGGATGGACACATTTAAAAATAGCTTTTCCAATGCTCTAAGTTTTTAATGTAGTAAGAATAATTTTACTCTTTATTTAAGTGTCAAAAATGTTTTTGGAATATGGGATTTTATGGAATAATGAAGCATAGTGGTCTTTCCTCTCATTTGACAGCTAAACATATTGACTCATATTTTCATCCCTTAATCAGTTATCAATTATTATAATTGGGTTTATGCATATTATTTATATACTTTGCCTATCCTGCAAATGCAAGCAATGCCCAGCTCTTGAGGTCAGTGTGACAGAGGGGTTGTCCATTGACAAGGTGCTGTTTCCGTACTCACAAATGGAACAGGAGTGTTGAATATACACATTAGAGCACAGAGAATTGTTTCTGTCCATGCATGGGTGCTGTGGGCATTTCTTTTTAAAACTGAAATAATAACACTTATGAAAAAGGAAATTGAAATCCTTTATAAACATTACATAGATATCAAGGAGAACATGTACTATAATAGCTTCTGTTCAAAAAGATAATAAATAAAGAGACTAAGAATAAAAACTTGATGGGAGAAAGTAGACTGATTTGTTAAAGATTTCAAACTTTCTAGGTTTTTAGGATTATCCAAGGTATAAATACAAGGTAACTAAAGAGTCTTGTCCATGCATCTAACCTCTTGATTTTATCAAAATTGAGATAAAAAGAAAGAAAGAAATAGAGAGAAAGAAAGAAAGAGAGAAAAGAAAAGAAAAGAAAAGAAAAGAAAAGAAAAGAAAAGAATAGAAAAGAACAAAAGGAAGAAAGAAAGAAAATAAAAGAAAAAAGGGGCGCCTGGGTGGCTCAGTCGGTTAAGTGTCCAACTTCGGCTCAGGTCATGATGTCGTGGTTCATGAGTTGGAGATCCGTGTAGGGCTCTGTACTGACAGAGCCTGGAGCCTGTTTCGGATTCTGCATCTCCTTCTCTCTCTGCCCCTCCCCGACTCATGCTCTGTCTCTCTCTCTCAAAAATAAAAACATTATTTTTTTTAAGAAAAAGAAAACATCTTTTTGAGCATGCAAGGAGAGCTTTAATGATCACTATTGCATGACATCTTACAATAAAAAAAAATATTTAGTGAGCACTTCCTGACTGTGCTAAGGATTTTATAATAATTTAACTTAATTCTATCAACATATTCAAACAACATTATTATTCTTTGCTCATATATTTGAGATTCAGCAAGGTTGAATGAGTAGAAGATCACACAACTACTAAGATGTCAGAATTCCCACCCCGGTCTTCCTGTCTTTAAGAGCTAAGTACTTCTCAGGGCCCCTAGGGGGCTCAGTCGGTTGAATGTCCAACTTCAGCTCAGGTCATGATCTCACAGTTTGTAAGTTCTAGCCCTGTGTCAGACTCTATGCTGACAGCTCAGAGCCTAGAGACTGCTTTAGATTCTGTGTCTCCCTCTGTCTCTGCCCCTCCCCCACTCGTGTGTGCGTGTGTGTGTGTGTGTGTGTGCGCGCGCGCGCACATGCTCTCTCTCTCAAAAATAAACACTAAAAAAAAAAGAAGTAAGTACTTCTCAAAGTAGCACTCTATGCTGCTTTAGACAAATAAGCATTTTTTGAGTGACTGTTAGGTGCAAGTGACTCTGTTTAGCATTTCATGCGCATTGCTTCACGAATTCTTACAATAATCCCAAAATATAGATGTTAATTTTGTTTTACAGATAAGGGTAGAACATTTCCTATATGCCCACAAATCTTGTGACAGAAACAGGAGTCAGAGGTGAATATTATTCCCAAATACTTGCTTTGTACTGTAGCTGTATTTCCTATCGCTCAGGACACAAGATTCTCTAGTTTGTAGTTCAAGATTTCTACATAGCTTTTCCATTCAATTGTGCTCATATCTATCAAGTCAAATGGCAAATGTGATCTATGTAGTGAACAATAAACAACTGACCCTTGACACATGCAGGATTTAGAGGTGTTGACCTCTTCCATTCATACACAATTGAGAATCCACATATAACTTTTGGCTACCCAAAAACTTAAATACTAAGCCTACTGTTGACTGAAAACCTTACCAATAACATAGTCAATTAACATATATTTCATGTTATATATACTAGATACTGCATTCTTACAATAAAGTAACTAGGGAAAAGAATTTATTATTAAGAAAATGGTAAGGAATGGGGCACCTGAGGGTTCAGTTCGTTAAGCAACTGACTCTTGATCTTGGCTCAGGTTATGATCTCGTAGTTCATGAGTTCAAGCCCCATGTTGGGCTCTGTGCTGTCACATGCTTAGGATTCTGTCTCTCCCTTGCTCTGCCCCTCCCCCCCTCAATATAAGTAAATAAACTACAAAATAAAGAAAATCATAAGGAAGGGAAAATACATTTGCAATACTATTATCAAAAAATAATAATAATAAATCTACGTACAAGTGGACCTCCGTGCTTCAAGGCCATGTTGTGCAAGGGTTACCTGCATTCAAGGTGGTTAGCTAAATCTGACAGAAACCCACCTGCTACACTACTCAAAAAATCAACTAATATTATAATTTAATTATGTTAATCAAAACTAGCATGCAAATTAAATATTTCACATTTTCTTTTATTCATTTAAAATTACTGCAAGAGGCAATAAAGATCTTTACATGTCTAAAGATTAAAGCATCCCATACCTTACTAAGCTATTGGCGCTGTCAGGATCTTGTGCCAAAACTGTGCCAACAACAGTCCCGATCTTGGCGTTTTCATAGACTTCCATGACATAAGAAGGCATGGAAAACAGTGGTGGTTCATCTACATCCCCAACGATGATCTTCAGCATGGTAGCATCTTTAAAAGGACCCAAGTGAGAAAAGCGAAAATCAAGGTGTGTATTTGCTCCTTCTATGGTGAGAGTATATGACTTCTTTTTCTCATAGTTCAGTGGCTGTTGGGAAAAATATATATAAATAAGTTTTCCACTATTATGAGTGCCATGACATTTCAAACAAGCCCTTTTTTCCCATTCTTTAAAACAAACATGGATAGATTTAAGTCAATCTATTTCCATTCGTCAACAGACTATGAAGTTCATCTTCACAATAACATCTAAAACAAAAATCATGAAAGCTCAAGTCTGAATCAACTTTAATTTTTCACAGGTATAAATATGATAATAACTAGGAACAAAAAAATATTTCCCAAAGGCAAACCATCTTTAGTCTCCAGTAACTTCTACCTTCTCTTAGGTCTGCCTTAGCAATCTTAAAAAAATATTTGTTGCTAATTTTTTGACTTTAAAAAATAGGGTTTTGTTTTGCATTTAAATAAATTATGGTGTATTATTGATTTTTATCTATCATCATCTTACTTTCACCTTGCTGGCTTTACACTTGGTATTTTATTTTATAATATGATAAATTTTAAGTTTCCCATTTAACAATATTTCCTTAGAATCTTCATAAAATATTTTATACAGACTTTTGAATCTTATTTTTATTGTATTAATTATATTTATTTTCTATTTTGATGCTAAAACCACTTCATGTATTTGCTTTGTGTTCATTTTCTTTAATATATGTTGATGTTTGATCTACTTTTTAAAATTATAATCTTTTTTCTTGAGTTTATTTATTCATTTTGAGAGAGAGAATGAGCAGGGGAGGAGCAGAGAGAGAGGGAGGGAATCCCAAGCAGCCTCTGGGAGGTCGGTGTGCATAACACAATGTGCAGCTTGAACTCACAAAACTGTGAGTCTGACACTTAGCTGAGGCATCCAGATGTCCAAAATTATAATCTTTTTTTATTTGTTTATACCATTTGCTTTTTTAGCTTTGAGTCCATATCAATACTTTCTCATGGTTTTTGTAGGGTTTTTTGTCTTCTATTTTAAAATCATCTGGCCAATATATATATTTCTTCTATTAATAATATAGGTCAAGAGTCATGAATTTACTTATAAAAATGACTTTTCCCCAAGGAATATATGGTCTTTACAGGATATAAAATGGTAAATAGACATTTATATCACTGTATATTTAATTCCATAGACATACTAGTTTTATGAACATGATAATGATACAAAATCAGATATGAGAGTACCTATAAGCAGCTATGTATCGTTTCTAAGAGGAAGTACTTTTCCACATAACTGAATGCAAAATTTTAGACTTGATGCATGTAATAGACTCTATGACCTAAAATGAGCTCAGATTTAGGTTAACAGTGTCAAGTTTTCAGAGCGATGTTAGTGCAAAGGATCCAGAGGTCAGCCGTTTTAGAGCCTGGTGAAGTATCCACTGATGCTGGTCTGCCTGATTAATACCTATGGGAAGAAACTGAAAAAAATTTCATCCCTATTTCTGCACTGATTTTCTACTAGGACGCTTCAGCCGTGCAACCTTCTTTCTTGGCAGTATATAAGAACGATTATTTCCTGTGGGGCAACTCAGATAGTCTCTTTTACCCTAAGAGCCAAGGAGAAGCTGATCAGAAAGAATGTCCTTAATGGGATTTTATAAACACAATGATCAGTCCTACTGATGATTATTTCCCTTATCTCTTCTGAATTGCCTTGGAAAATTGGCCTTCCTAGAGACTGAAGATTGCATAGAAGGAAAAGACAATCATTTAATTTCCAAATGAGATATTAAGAACCTGGAACCTATCATACATCTCAGGGACACGGATAAGACTGGGTCACTGCAATAGTTTACAAGTTTTTATAAGACAAAGTGAAAATGTAAAAAATTATTAAAGACTCAAATGCTTAAAAGTAGGCCATATATCATATATACGTATATATATGTGTGTGTGTGTGTGTGTGTACATATATATATGATAAAATACTGTATATTTTAGATTTCTGTATATTTTTTATTTTTTTAAATCTTTTATTTATTTTTAAGAGAGAGAGAGAGGGGAAAGGGAGAGAGAGAGGTAGACACAGAATTGGAAGAAGGATCCAGGCTCCGAGCAGTCAGCATGGAGCCCAACACGGGGCTTGAACCCATGAACCGTGGGATCATGACGTGAGCCCAAGTCGGGCACTTAACCAACTGAGCCACCCAGGCACCCCAAGATATATATTTTTTAAAGAAGTGTTCATTGGTTCTGCAATTTATGACTCCACCAATTGTGAGTCATTTCTATCTGAGGGAATTTAAATTACAAATAAATTGCCCCTTTTCCTTCCTTGATCCCTTTCTCCTTAACATCTCCTTAACATTAGTGAATGAGAATTTGTCTTTCGCTAATTCAGTACATCTCATTTGAACCTAAATGGTCTATCCTAGAAACAGCTCACACCTACCACCTGTCAGGGATTGGGTAGATGGATATGATCCCTGCTGGGCACAGAGGAGCATGGGATGTCAGAATCCAGGTATTTGCTCATGGAAAGCAACACCCTTGGCAGGTTTTAAATATGTTTAAATCGATGAATATGTTATAGTCAACCTGCTACATGTGGTAAACTTCAATGATTAAGGCTCCTGTCTTTGAACTTCAGTGTTTGAGACACTAAAACTAAAACTAAAACTAAAACTAAAACTAAAACTAAAACTAAAACAAAGCCCCTAGGATTTGTTTACTGGGGATGCTTAACATCTCTTTTCCACTATAACAGAGGATTGTAAGAGTCATCTCCATTTATTCATGGTGTAGACTTACGCATCTTTCTGACTCTCAATGAAATTTGTAGAGGTAATTCTGGCCGCCTCTACCCTATCAAATATTACTATCAAGCTGTGCATTTAATATGACAGGCATCTCTTGGTTTGTTTTTAGCAGGTCCCTTGGCAACTTAGATGTCATTCACCTTAATACTAGCCTACCTACTGCTAAGGTACAGGCTGTTTATGTGGACACATGGTTTCATGCTTATGATTCTCTAACATGTATTTAACTACCTCAAGGCAGTGACAATCATTTTGTAGGAGTTGTTTGCCACAACTGGCTGATGGATGGATAGGGATCCATCTAGAGTCACTAAGGAATGAGAATATTATTTAAGATTGAGACAGGGTTTTAGAAGCAAATAAATTAATGTAAATGGCAACATTTTAACAACCTCATTTATATAGAAAATCTGCTAAATTGGAGATTGTAGTAGTATGTATAAAGTATGTTAATTCTTTGTTTTGCATTAACATGGCAACAATACATAAATATTAGATTAGGATTATAGATATCATTTTTCCTACTCCAAATACTCATCATTCACACATTTTAAACAGATCCTCCCATAATTGCCTCCTAATCATGTGTTCCTGGGAAACTATTTAAAACTCTGCCAGTGGGTTGTACTTTCCATAGTTACTAGATTTTTTTTTTTACTTAAAAATAGTATATCAAAAACAGTATAACAGGAATGGTGAAATCTATTATCTAAAGCCTGATTTGATAAGAAGATACTGGAGGGAAAAATGGTCAAAAGAAAGAAAATTTGCCCAGGCTATTGAGTTACCACAGAAAGCAAAAACATGAAATGTCAGGCTGAAGTTTTTAAAACACAAAACATCCATTTTTCCTGCCTTAAACCAAAATAAAAACAGATACAGAATAACTCCATAAACATGAGGCATTGCATGAACTTGATAAGGGGTATTAAATAGCCAGAGACTGTTCATGAGAATAAGAAAAGGATATTTTTTCCAGTTCTATATTAAAATGTCAACTGTCCATGCTTTTAGAGGTCTTTCTGGCTGTATTCTGAAAACGTTCATACTGAACAGTAATTAAAACACTCAAGCTAAAGAAAAAAAAATGAGGAAAGAAATCTTCCATCTAGAACTATCTGAAGACTCTTTGAAAAATAAATCTTTGATAATTTGCTCACCGATTATCTACTCCATAAATTTTGCCTCAGCAAGATATTTGGTGTGGGGGATGGAGGTTTATAATTCAAATATAGTTTATTTAATTTAACAAAATTGCAAACTTATTTCAACTTTCTATTTTTAGTAATCTGTAAGTCTGGATTATCAATTTACTGTTTAATATGAGAAGTAGGTATGCATAAATTATACAAAAGCATTCTACTGGAGATTACTAATCTAGCACTTATGTTCAGGAAGAAATATTCTAGGAACACGATCAAATGCTTTTTTTCATTTTTATGGAATTTACCTTGGGTTTAATGCTCTGGACATGTTCGACTGGTTCAAGCTCTCTGAATTATAAACACAGTCTATCATATCAGCCCATACTTAACAAATGCAAGGATTTGTGTTGCCAAATTTCATAAATTAAAATTATTTTTGATAGAGTATGTGTCAGTACTATAATTACCACAAATACAACATGGGTAGGTATTGACAATTCTCAACTTAAAAGAAAAATTAAATGCGCTTTAATCACATGAAATTGCGGGTATCAGCAATGGATAACATACACAAAAGATAATTTTAGATGATTCGATGCAAGATATCTGTCTTTCTAACTTCTAACCACCCAAACATTCCTGGGGTAATTCTACTTGTGATGTGCTCCGTTTTACTACAATCGTACTGAGAAGGATTCCGTAGGTACTCAGAAATGCAAAATTAAATTAAATTAATCAATTTACATTCACTCTAATTCAGTCACTTGTAGGATGAGACTCCAGGTTTGGTGTTCAGACATTTCAGCTTTGCAGCTGTGGGCCATAAAAGTGTTTTTGTTGTTGTTGTTGTTTTTGTGTTTGTCTTCGTTTTTCTAGGAAAGATAGATTTCAGATAACTCACGCCACAATTATATTGGTTAGAGGATGGATTTCCCCATATAATATTCCCTCTTTTTTAAGTTCAAAATTGTTTGCCTGTGATATCCATGCTCAAAGGACAATGTAGTTAAATATAAAGCCACTAACTCACATTTATTTCTCTTAGTCTCTGCTACATACTGCTCTATGCATGCCTAAAAGTAATTTCCCATGCAAAGTTTTCCCTGACCCTCCTTCAGCTTTGAAAAATTGGCTCTCTTATCTGTGAGCTCATAACAATTTAAGTAAACCTATACCATTAGCATTTGACATCTCGTATTATTATAATGTTTCACATCTACTCCGTTTTCTCTAAGAGAAAGAATATTATCTAATTCATCTTCATATTTCAGGTATCTGGCATAACTCCTAGGACATGGTGGGTGATTAATAGCTCTTGCTCAGTCTCAAACATAGCTGTATTTAGAGTACAGAAAAGTGCTATTACCAGTTTACGTATGAAAGATGAAAACTTCTGTATTCTTTCTAAAATATGAATAGCTTACTCCTATGTGTGACCTAAACAATGAACATATATTAACTCACTTAACCATCGCAACACTTCCATGAGTTATAACTGTTTCCCACTTACAAGTGAGAAAAATCAAGGCACAGAAAAGTTAAACTTGCCAGGTCAACAACCCATGAGTGGTATACTTGGGATTTGATTTCAGGCAGTGGGACTCCATACGTTGCGCCCTTAAGTGCTATGCTAGATGATCTGAAATCTCTAGCACATAAATAGTGAAACAGAATATTCCAATTCGGTGACTGAAGATGAATCGATTTTTGGTGGACTATAATATCCCCACAGTTAGAAGATACATTCATGCATCTTTTCGAGCATTGGTTTATAACATGAAAATGAATAACTTCATTAATTATAATTTCATTAATTCCGGCTACCAGAACTTTATAATTTCCTTAATTCACAGACACAGAGCTAAGAAACTTAAGTGCTTTTCACACAAATTCCTCTATCTCTTCTGCCCATGCCAGAAGAACTTATCCTCGTGTGATTTTAATGTCCTCAGCCACTGGGGTTTTTCTTACTTCTCTTTAATTACTGCTCAATATCCTCATGCAGTTCACTGTCAATGAGTTGACTCCAATATTCATTTTAAATTTTCGTTTCCTAATTTCATCCTATTACTTCTAGTAATTACTTTTACATATCATTGCTCTCTCTAACGTATAAAATAATACTTTTCCCTCTGTAATATTAACACATTTTGCATTACTGTAGATGGTTATCATTCCCATCAATCAATTTCCGGCCAGCTCTACATACTCGAGACTTTTTAATTGTTTCTCATTAATCACTTCTACTTTTCATTAAATCACACTAGTATAGTCTTCCTCTGGACTTCTATAACCATCATAGGTAGAAAGATACTGAAAACAGCCTTTAGCCAAGTTGCTCTATGTATCAATTCACTTCAGAGTTCAAGAAGATCCTAAAATTTCTTTTTTTTAATTTTCTTTCTTTTCTTTTTTTTGTAATAAGAAAAAGAGACTTATATTTAAAATATTTTTAATGTTTATTTGAGAAAGAGAGAGTTACACTCACAATGTGAGTTGGGGGAGGGGCAGAGAGAGAGGAGAGAATCTCAGGCAGACTCACACTGTCAGCACAGAGCTCTATGTGGGGCCCAAACTCATGAAACCATGAGATCATGACCTGAGCTGAGATCAAGAGTCCAACACTTAACCAATTGAGCCATGCAGACACCCCGAGGAGAGACTTCTTATGCTCTCACCTTGGTCCAATTTTTATATTACATTCTCATCCAGATTTTATAATGCAACAGTGGGGGATAAGAATGGAATTGACATCTGAATGCATTTTAATATATGCAAATATCACTTCAATCATACAAAAAAAGGGGGCACCTGCGTGGCTCAGTTGGTTAAGCATCCGACTTCTGCTCAGGTCATGATCTCACAGTTCATGAGTTCGAGCCCCACGTTGGGCTCTATGCTGACAGTTCAGAGCCTGGAGCTTGCTTTGGATTTTATGTCTCCCTCTCTCTCTGCCCTGCTATCTCTCTTGCTCTTACTTTCTCTCTCTCAAAAATAAATAAACATTATTTTTTTAAATCATGTAAAAATATGGCTAAATCCCTGAAATAGTAACTGATACTATTATTAAATTTTGCCTTATGAAAAAATGTATTTTAAATGATAATATTTGCCCAAACCTAAGAAAAATGGCACGGATTTGAATAACATTTCTTCAGTTAGGTTTTCTTATCATGCCATGGTTTATGGTCCTTGTCAGAGATCTTTCCTGGAAGGTGGACATTCTGTGGACACTAGAACACATGTACAAACTTTCCTGTTGTAAATTTCTCTGCACAGAAGAGAGTAATTCAGTGTGGATAATTTCAAAGATGTTGATACAAATAAATATTATATGTTTGATTGCTGTCACTGGAAGATGGGAAAAAATAAATGGGAAATTTTTATTTCAAATAACAAATATATGTATATTTTGTGATATATATCAATATATATTATATATTATGTTATTTATATTTTTATACAGCCTACATGTGTATTGTGTGTGAATTTCCATATATATGGTAACTTACCAATAGTCCATGTTATGAGCAGCTTAACTCATCAGGATGTTTCAACGCATTATCAATTTCCAACTGACATAGTAAATTATATTATAGAAATATACATGTAAAAAACAGCCAATTCACATCCAAAGTAGTTTCAACTATTAGCTATCACTTCATGGCCATGCCTATTTATGAATATAAGAACAAAGTTGTCCCAAAGCAGTCCTCTGTCAAAGTCATTTCAAATATAGTGACATATTTAACTGAATTGAAATGTGACTCCTCTCTTTAACTTCTGGTTGAACAGAAGTACTTTCCGGATAGCACCTTATAAGAATAAAAATAGCAGTTTGGAAGAGTTTTTTGATAGTATCATCTCTAAAGAATGTTCAGATTTTGGAAATAGTTCATTACAATTAGACATCTATTTCGTCTTAAAAAAAAAGTGCGCAGATGCGTTTGCCTTTATGGGCACTTGCAATAGGTTGGGATGTCTTCCTTGCTGCACTTTATGGTTCAGAGCCCCAAATTTTCCAATCTAATGGCAAGGAATATTCTGATTCTTATTCTATCAGTCAATGCAAGGCAAAGGAATAATAAAGAAAAATTCACTAAACATGTCCCACTAAACAACCAAAAATGTGATTATTTGGCATAGACCTAGTATGGTTTTAATTGAACATATTTCATACTTTTTTCTTGTAGGGTTAACTTAAACTTGAAAAAATACTTTTATAACTTTCTATGTTTACTCTATGGTCCACTTCAAATCATTTATTAAATAAAATAATATTAATCTTTTTTCACACTGAACACTATGAAGATAGTACAGATGGCTTTTGCTGAAAGTCAGAACAAATAGGGTTGGATCCTTGAATTAAAAAAAAAAGGATCAAGTACCATACAGACTGCAAATTGATATGAAACCACAAGAAGAGAATCTGAGAAAAAGGCTGCTCAGAACACACATCCCTAGCTACAGAGGTTTATGGCGGAGGAAAGAGTGCATCAACTTGCATTCATCTTTATCTTTTTTCCCCCTTTCCACCCAGTCAAGCTCCATTAAACAATGAATGAAAGTTATCAAAGTGTATTTACAATGTACCACACCACGGACCTGTGAATTCAACTTGGCAATTTTCTGATAAAGGGATGATATGGACAGGAATGAGCAGATGCCCTGCAAACTGATTTAGAAAGCAGCCCTGATTTTGATCTTTGGGAAGATTAGCTGTTCTGCCTTGCTGGCTAAGGTGAGCTGCCTTACAGATTAAATAAAAAACCTGTTTTTAAAGGACTGTTTTATCCATTTCCTGCCACCTGAATGAGTACCTCTTAAAGGTTAAAAAACACTGGGTTACATAGGTTATTTTTCAAATTGCAGTTGTTTATAACATGCAGTATGTAGCAATAAAATAACTCAGATTAATAATCTTAATCTGGGGCACCTTGGTGCCTCAGTCGGTTGAGCATCAGACTTTAGGTCAGGTGATGATCTCACTGTTCCTGAGTTTGAACCCTGCATCAGGCTCTGTGCTGACAGCTCACACCCTACAGCCTTCTTCTGATCCTGTGTCTCCCTCTCTCTCTGCCCCTCCCCCACTCACACTCTGTCTCTCTCTCCCTCTCTCTCAAAAATAAACATGAAAAAGGGGCGCCTGGGTGGCTCAGTCGGTTGGGCTTCAGACTTCCGCGCAGGTCATGATCTCGCAGTTGGTGGGTTCGAGCTCTGCACTGGGCTCTGTGCTGACAGCTCAGAGCCTGAAGCCTGCTTCAAATTCTGTGTCACCTCCTCTCTCTGCCCCTCCCATGCTCATGCTCTGTCTTGCTCTCTCAATAAATACAACATTAAAAAAATAAATAAAATAAAATAAACATTAAAAATAATAAACAAAATCATAATCTGAAGGATCAAATAATTAGATAAACGCAAACATTAATACTTCTTGAAAGAAGTGTAGACTACATCAAAAAACTAATTCATGGAAGAAAGTGAAAAGATTATTTTGAACATATCATCATTACCAGTACCATTTGTACAACTGAAACTATTCTTATCTTGAAAAATAACTGTTGTGTGTGCGCACGATATTGAATAAAGAATGTTATTTAAATATATGTGCACGCATACGTACATAAACTATTTTGACTTTGTTTTTCACGAACATCATCAAATTGATTGAGGTCATACGGGGTGGTAAAATCCCTAGTGTTCTTAATTGCATAATCTATACTTGTATTTCAGATCCTGCATATATTCAAACCATCCATCAACCTCATTTTTTGCAAATATGCTGTAACTTCCTACTTTACAAAGACCTAGTGCTCAAAAAGCAAGCACTGCTCTCCTCCCCCAGCTCCCCCACACCAGCTGGATCATTGCAAACTTTGCAACCATTTACTTCAAATCCTGTTTGATTTTCTCAGGGATGGAGGCATACCATCACGGGTTGTTTCTTTCTACCCTTGATCAAGATCCTACACAGGGTCATCTCTGCCCCAGCCATCTTTTTAAATCCAATATCCTATCTTTAGTATCCTAAGTTTCTTGTCTCTATTGACCTTTTACACACCTGCATAGAAAACACACATTCAGTCTCTCAACTTCCAATTAAAATCCTCATTTTATCATGTACTCATTTATATGCTTTATAACATTCCTGGTTACAAATTCAGGAAAGAAAGATTAAAATGATAAAACATTTTAGGTGAAGACATCAAAATTTTACATAGTCTAGTGATGAATACTGTTCTGTAAGTATTTACATGCTCTAAATTGCAGTTTGCTGGGGTGCCTCCATGGCCCAGTTGGTTAAGCATCTGATTCTTGATCTTGGCTCAGGTCATGATCTTACAGTTCATGAGATCAAGCCCTGTGTTGGGCTCTGGACTGATAGCATGGAGCCTGCTTGGGATTCTGTCTCCCTCTCTTTCTCTGCCCCTTATTCACTCTCACTCTCTCTCAAAAATAAATAAAATGAAAAAAAAATTCTACTTTGTGGCCCCCTTTGTAGCATCTAAAAAATAAGTTAATCCTTAATTTTAGTCAATATAAGATTATATGTATTGGGAGAATTAATAAAATTGATATAGTTCAAATAGAAAAGTATATACAAAACACAAATAAGTATGCCGATAGATGACAAAAAGATAGATAGATGATAGACAGACAGACAGACATAGATTAATTCACTTCAGTATCTACAGTAGCATGCCAGGATAAAATTTGTCAACCTATGTTATAAATATATTCTACAGTAGAATAATCTGGAGTACTTGCTAAAAAGGCCAATTCCTTATCTGCACTCCAGTCTTTCTGAATCAAAATATATGAAGGCAAAGCCCAGGGATCTGAATGTTACTAGGTTTCCAAGCTGAAATCATTCAATATTTAAAGACTAAGACATTCTGCATTAGGAGTTATATTTAAATCTTTCTTTGCTAATATCTGTGTTCCATTTCATTTTTACAATGAGATAAACATAATGTACTCTTAAAAGCAAAAAGCAATAGATAGATTTAGTCCAATCACAAATTCTTTACAATGAAAAAGAGTCAGGGAGAAGGTTAAAGGTTCCACTAGAGCTGTCTTGATGAATCCATGACTGTCAAACAAAACCCTGTATCCTAGTGAGTGTTAGTGAACATGGTGAAGATTTTTACATTAGTCAGAAAAATCTCTTAATGTTACATAATTTAGTACAACATGAAATAATTAATATTTTATGCATTAATAGAGCATTAATAGAACTGGAATTCTCGATAAGCCTGTTGTCATGGTACATTCTATATCAGATCTTCCATATATATGTCATATATATATATATTTTTTTCTAAGACAGGATCCAAAAAGTCAGACAGAGCCATAATTAAAATGTAATTACATCTTAAAGAGGAAATATTTTAACATATTAATGACTTGACAATATGGATTATTCATACCATTATGGATAATTCATGGAAAAATGGGTGAATTGCTTAAATCAGAGAAAGTATGCTCTTTTTACCTTCTTTAAAGAAAGGATCCCTTCTCTGGTCTCTTTGTCAGTGGAGATGGAGAATATCCCAATACCATCACCATTAATGATGGAGTAGGTCATGTCAGCATTTGAACCAGTGTCTGCATCATTTGCCTTTATTTTCCCAACAGCTGACCCAACTTGAGCTGACTCAGGAACATACAGCTGATAGTGCTCTGAAAAATATTTCATATTAAAATTTTCTGATGGTAATGGGTTCACAAAAATGTAGTTTCAAAAGAAAAAAGGCATTAAAATGGTTAGACCACATATTCAAACAAACATTGTATTAAGTAATGTAGAAAATGGATGTGTTTTCAGATTTTCAATGTCAAACTGCTTAGTAGTGAAATACTAGATTACATAAATTTTAAAGTGTATGTAAAATAACCTATATAAAAATAATTTGTAGGGATCTTAATATAAAATATTTTATTAACTCTACATTCATAGGCAACCGATAAAAGATAATGAAGGTCAGATTTGCATTCTTATGTTGAGCAAAAACTAAATTAGTCAAGTATTAACGAAATCCCCAAAGCATTTCTCCTTCCATGTAGCATGCAAAATTAAAATATAAGAGTTAGAAAACTTGAAATTCAAAGTGAAAATAGAGAAAACAATATAATGTACCTGAAAGTATGATTATTATTCTGATCAATACACTTAAGTTTAATGAAATGTATAAGCCATGACAGAGAGACAGTAAACGTATTTATGCACTTAATTACCCTGTATTCCTGATCAGTTTCTAAAAAGAATTTAAAGTGGTTTTACAATAAAGTCTTGAATAAAATAAAGTCATCAAAATGAAAATAATGACTAACTTAAAGGATGAGAAAGATAAATATAATGACTACATAGGATGATGTCTTATTTGTGATTGAATTAATTTTACATATATATCCCATAGCCAAAAAACATTAAAACCCTATTGACTCTATAAATCTCATGATCCGATATGCAGACATATATTTTTCAGTATGTCCTGATACTAAATATTTACACTGAGAAACTTTTTTAAATGTCAGAGTTTGTCCTGATACTAAATTCCTCCTAGAACTCTCTTTATAGAAACTTATAAAATAGGTACTAAGAAACATAATGGTCACATCAGTACCATTGTTTTACTGACCAGTTAGAAACAGATCTATTAAAACAATTTATTTCTTATAGCAAATCTCAAATAACAATATGAATAATGGAAACCTTGAATGAAAATATAATTGTATAAAAGACTTTCAACCAAGACTAAATTAATGGTGATTTAACATTAGGCATGGATTTAATTAGACTATACAGATAAGTGAATGTGGAGCCTATATGAAAATAATTTCCCTAAGCCAATGTTTTGTTAGTTATGGTATGATAATATTTTTTTAAGTTAACATATCTGGTAAATGTGTGGAGTGATCTAGTCTGTTTCTAAAGATACAATTGTTTGTATTAAAGTTCTATTTGATTTATGTGTCTGTTTATTCAAAATTCAACAAAGATTTTTTTCCCAGTTCTCTTCTATAAACATTTGAGATGCTACCTGACATTATTTTTTAGTTCAATAGTCCTCACCAACTTAACATTTCCTGGATAGACCACCGTCCTCTATGAAACACATGATCCTCTGACCTTAATCATGTGGTTTTATCAGGATCTGTCATATTGCAGAACACTCTATCCCTCCTGACATATTTAATTGACCTGCAAAGAGCATGAGGCCCAAATTCTTACAGGACTTCACCTTTCTGCTTGCAGTTGATTTGTGAAAGGTTGGCAGTTGAGTCACAATGATTCAAACAGGGAACATTCCATAAAATGTGAGAACTGGAATGAGGAGAGACCTTTAGTTTCTTTTTGGTGGCAAAGGTATGAAATGTTGGAAGGGGTTCCTGACAATAGTCATGTTTCCAAAATTCATGTCGAAGTACCTAATCTCAGGGTAAAATTCAGTATCAGAAAGAAGCTATAATAATTTTCAGAATCTCTGTAAACACCATAATGTTCCTAGGCAGTTACATAAAATAGAGCACTATTCTATTAAAAAATTAGATAAAAAAAAGGCAAACATATCTCCTACATTTTCTTTCTATGGTAGAAAGGCTAGGAAGTCAAGTTCCTGGTTGCTAAGGTCTCTAAATAATGGCTTAACCTACCACAATTCTGTAAGCCTCCCAAAGGACTCCCACCCAATTAAAACTGGGATAAAAACTTACAAACAAAAGAAGTCATAGTTCACAGAAATACATAAACCAATCATAAAATTATTATGCTAGTGTTATTGCAAAGCAGGTTGTTTTTACAAAGAAAGTTACAAAAAAATTGTATAAATTAGTCATAAAAGACTCACATTCCAGGAAACATTTAGGCTGTGTCTTATAAGGGGAAGGATATCCCTGGAAGAAGATCATCATGTTCAGAGGAAGGCCTGATATTTGTTGATACATTCTAAGCATTGCAAGCATCGTACCTCTTCCCCATTCGCGATGCTCCATTAGGCAAAATAGAGTGTATTAAGATTAATATTTCAATATTTATTTTTTCATATAGTTGCGAGTTTGTGAATTGTAAATAGTATTCAAATTGTCTCCTAATAACTAGAAAATAGCTGACAGGTAAGATTTATTCAGAAGTCAGAAGATGTTTAGAATATTTTTTAGAACTTCTAAGGACTGTATAAATAGCCAGGTACATAAAAAATACTATAAAATTCCAGGACGATAATTATGGTGAGGCTCTTGAAAGAAAAATTCAACAACACAGCTTCATTGAGGTACTGTTGGTATACAAAGACCTGAACATATTTAATATGTACAGTTTCATGGGTATAAATACACAAAATACTGGCAGTAGCATCACCAAAATCAAGTTATTAATTTTCTTGTGTCTTTTGCTTCTGTTTTATTTTGCTTTTGTGGTAAAAAGGCTGAACATGAGATCTACCCTATTAACCTATTTTGAAGTGCACAACACTGTATTGTAAAGTATAGTTACTCTGTGGTGTGGAAGATCTCTACAATTTATTCATCCAGCATAACTGAAATTTTATGCCCATCGAAAAACAACTTCTCATTTCCTTCAGTCCCCTGCCCTTAACAATCACGATACAATTCTATGCTTCCATGAGTTTGACTATTTTAGATACCTTGTATAAGTGGAATCATGTAGTATTTGTCCTTCTGTGACTTTAGATAATGTTCTGTAGATTCACCCATGTCACACATGGTGGACTCTCTTCTTTAAAAAAAATATGTTTTATTTATTTTGGAGAGAGACAGAGACAGAGACAGAGAGAGGGAGCGAGTGAGCATGGGCAGAGGAGGGGCAGAGAGAAAGGGAGACGCAGAATCTGAAGCAGGCTCCAGGCTCTGAGCTGTCAGCACAGATCCTGATGCGGGGCTTGAACTCACGAACCGTGAGACCATGAACTGAGCCGAACTTGGATACTTAACTGACTGAGCCACCCAGGTGCCCCTATTCTTTTTCAAAAGTCTGCGTGATATTCCACTACACACACATATGTGTGTGTGTGTGTGTGTGTGTGTGTCTAGAATGATAGAATGATAGAATGATGGTACCTCAGTTTAATAAAGGTCATAATGATAAGCCCATAGCTAACATCATACTCGAAAAATCTACTTAAAGCAATCTGCAGGTCAATGCTATGCCATTTAAATCACAATTCTATTAGCATTTTTTTTCACAGAAATAGAACAAATCTCTGAGACTAGGGAACTACAAATGACACAGAATTGATGAAGCAATTGAGAAAAAAACAAAGCAAGAAGCGTCAAACTTCCTGATTCCAAAATATATTCTATGGCTACGGTAATTGAAACAGTATGGTACCAGCATAAAAATAGACATATAGACCAATGAAACAGAATAGGGAGCCCAGAATTAAACCTATGCATATAAGGTCAGCTGACCTGTGATAAGGGTGCCAAGAGTAAACAGTTTCTTTACCAAATGGTATTAGGAAAACTAGATATATGCATCCAAAATAAATTAATAAATAAATTGGACCTCTACATTATAGTATACACAAAAATCAACTCAAAATGAGTCAACAATGTAAATGTAAGTCTCAAGAATGTAAAATTCCTTAAAGAAATAAAGGTGAATACAGAAAATCTTGACATCAGCTTAGCAATTACTTCTTGGATATGACATCAAAAGCACAAGCATCAAATGGGTGGGGCTACATCAAACTAAAAATCTTCTGCACAGCATAGGAGACAATCAACAGAATGAAAAGGTAACCTACAGAATGGGGGGAAACACTTCCAAACCATAGATCTAATAAAAGGTCAATTTCCAAAATATATAAGAAACTTCTACAAGTCAATAGGAAAAAAAAGGGGAATTAAAAAACTAGCAAAGCATTTAAGCAGAAATTTCTCCAGAGAAGACATATAAATAGCCAAAAATTACATAAAAGATGCTCAACATCATTAGTTATCAGGGAAATGGGGAAATGCAATTCAAACATATATTTATTTAGTTAGTTAGTTAGTTAGAAAGAGTGCAAGTGCGGTAAGGACAGAGAGAAAGAGGCAGAGAGAGAATCGAAAGATCAGCTCAGAGCCTGATGAGGGACTTGATCTCACAAACCATGAGATCATAACCTGACCCAAAATCAAGAGTCTGATGCTTAAGCCACTGAGACACCCACGTGCCCTCAAAACTACATTTAGACATCACCTCGCACCTAGTAGAATGACTATCATCAAAACACAAAAGATAAATGGTGTTGGTATGGTTCTGGAGAAACTGGAACCCATGTAGACTCTTGGTAGAAACTTAAAATGGTGCAGCAACTATGGAAAATAGTATGGAGTTTCCTCAAAAAAAAAAAAAAAAGTAGAACTACTATATGATCCAGCAATTCTACTTCTAGGTACACATCCCAAAGAATTAAAATTAGAATCTCAAAGAGATGCCTATATTAATATGTTCACTGTAGCCATTAATCACAATGACCAAGATATGGAAACAACTCAAGTATCCATCAATAGGTGAATTGAAAAAGAGAATGAATAATGATCATCTCTATAAGATAAGAAATATCAGCAAATTGGAAAATAAAACCTCTGAGTGTGTGTCTGTGTATCTAAGGTGATATTCTAGTGAGAGAATTATAGGATTAATAGAAGTAATTGGAAATATATATGCACATGTATACATGTATATATATAATGATAAATGGAGATTAACTTAATGACTTGGATGGACATGATAATAAAGATCATAAAGAATATAAAAAATAGACTTGCCATGAATTAAATAATTTCAAAGAATCTAAGATCTTTGGGACCAGGCTCCTTCTAAAGAGCCTTGTGTGTATTTAAAGCTTACGCACTTTATTAATATTTGTGCTTAACATAAACATAACATTCATATGCACATTTGTAACTTTAATCCAATGTAGTATACTTATGTGTGACATTTTTAGTATAGTGTGATTAGCCATGGGAGGAAATATATTGAATTATTCTAAAATAAGAAAAGATATCAGACAAAACTTACTCTAAATATTAATTCTAACAAAAATGCAAATACCACTCATAAAGACATATAACATATAAAATTACCTTTAAGAATCTTAAAAACTGAGAGCCTATAGTCCAAAAATAATTATATATTACATCTCTGTATAATAATTGCATATGAACCTTCATTTACCTGTTATTTATGAAAGCTGCCATTCCTTATAGGCTTGAAGAACATTTGGGAGAAACTTTAAAGGGTATGATTCAAAATGTAAATATCTGACTAACAGCCTGAAGCTATACCATTGCTATACATGATATGGCTCAATTGATAGAGTCAGTATACTATATAGGAAAAAAATTCACTTTTAACTACATAAGATTAATAAAGGTCATAACTCCTAGAATCTTGGAATACATGGTGAATGACCTTTTGCCTTTCATATTATTTTTACTCTGTAATTACTCCCTCTGGGAAGAAAAAAATACCCATCTTGGATAATTTATAGTACAGTCTAATCAGCACTTCTGTGGTTGCCAAAATATCCCTCAGAGTGCTCGGCAAGTTCTCCAAAAGGTTATATACTGTGTAACATTATACATTTCCAAGGGGATGGAAAAGGATTAAAAAACCCCACTGAGATTGTACTTTCACACATGCATATAAGCCCACACATAGTGTGTATGTGCATACAAACATGTTATATGTATGCATATCTGCATTTATGTATTAGTGTGAAAGAGAGAGAGAGAGAGATCATGCATTCAATTCTTAGAAATAAATTACATAATTGGATTTGTAAAGACATACACAAATTTAAAACAAGAGACTTAATTCTTAATTACCTCTATTGAAATTAAGGGGAGAGTTTTCCCAGCTCCCTCCTTTTTCTTCAAACATTTACTAAAGAAAATTTGTCATATATACATAAACACATATATATATATATATATGTGTGTGTGTGTGTGTGTGTATACACACATATATATACACATATATACACATATATATGACATATGATGTATATAATATGTATATTATACATATACATATGTATACATATGTATACATATGTATATGTATAATATATAAGTGTATACACTTATAATGTACTTATACATTTAAAATAAATTATGCATTAAAAACCCAAGTCATGCAATATATGGAATTTTTTGATTTTTTAAGTTTAGTTATTTTGAGAGAGAGAGAGAGAGAGAGAGAGAGCGCACCATGGAAGGTCAGGGAGAAAGGGAGAGAGAGAATCCCAAGCCAAGTAGGCTCCCTGCCATCAGCCCAGATCCCATCGTGGGGCTTTATCTCACAAACCATGATATTATGACTGGAGACAAAATCAAGAACTGGACATTTAACTGACTGAGCCACCCAGGCACCCTTCAATAAATATTTTTAATATTTACTTTTGAGAGAGAGAGAGACAGAGTACAAGTGGTGGAGGGGCAGAGAGAGAGGGAGACAGAATCTGAAGCAGGCTCCAGGCTCTGAGCCGTCAGCACTGAGTCGATGGGGGGCTCAAAGCCACAAACTGCGAGATCATGACCTGAGCCAAAGTTGGACACTCAACTGACTGAACCACCCAAGCGCCCCCCTCAACACGTTTTTAAAATGCAGGAGTTTATTTTTCAAATTCTTTAGTAAATAAAGAAGTCATTGGGGCACTTGGGTGGCTTAGTCAAGTGCTGAATCAAGGCTTCAGCTCAGGTCATGATCTCACTGTTCAAGGGATAGTGCCTCACCTAGGGCTCCACACTGTCAGCTTGGAGCCTGCTTGGGATTCTCTCTCTCCCTCTCTCTCTGCTTCTTCCCCACTCACACATATGCATGCTCTCTCTCTCAAAATAAATAAAATAAAAAAAAGAGTAAAGCAATCATTCTATCATTTTACATGTAGCTCTGCTTTTATAAAATATAATTACATCTCATAATTGTGCGGTCCCAGCACACTCATAGTAAAAATCTTGGTTATATTTACATGAGCTATGACAAAACAGCCTCAGTTGTTTTAATCAACTATGGAAGGATATTCTATCTGAATTCTGTAGCAGAAAAGAACTTTTGAAAAAGAAAAATCCTTCATGGTTATACTAATTTTTGTTTTGTTGAGGGCTGACGTAGCTAATGACTTGACGTACAATTGGGGGATACAAAAATATCCCCCAAACCAACCACTGTATCCACATTCACACCATGATATACTGTGACGAGATGGGTGTATGGTTCAGCAGAAGAGAAAACTAGTCACCGATTTAATGCTGTTCGGTGAGCTCTTTTCTTTCACTCCCAACTTATTAATTATTGTCATCTTTATAACAAATATTGCCAAGATGGGTTTAGTTTTGGATGTTGTCCTAATATTAAAACCTGTTGAGATGTTTTAATCTGAATCCTCTTTGTTTTTCAAATCATAAAAGTTTTCTTTCAAGACACTTATTTCTTGTGTTTATTATTTTTTTTAATTTTAGAGAGAGTGAAAGAGAGCACCCGTACCGTTGAGGGAGAGGGGAAGAAGGAGAGAGAGAAAAAAGGATCCCAAGCAGACTCCATGCTCAGCAGAGAGTCCAACACAGGGTTTCATCCCACAATGTGAGATCATGACCTGAGCCAAAATTAAGAGTCAGATGTTCAACTGCCTGAACCACATAGGCACCCCTATTTTTTGTTGGTTTTCAAGGGATATTTACACATCATAGTTTCACTCCCTGTCCTTCCCACATCCCTCTCTCTCCTTGTGTGCTGTGAAAAGATTTTTCTCTTTTCCTTACTTTCGTTATTTTTGTATCAGTTTTTAATATTATTGACTCTTTTGATATTTATTGCTTCCAAGACTGATTTTAATTAAGCATTTTCAGTTTTGTAGAACTCTTAGGTGATTTCTTATAGCTCCTTTTACACATTATCATGGTGTCTCTTTTTGTTTTTAATTATTTCAACAAAAATACATTTACATCCAAAACTTCAAGCATTCGTTTTCTACTATATTGAAGTTATTTCTGTTTCTATTCTATTAAAAATTCTAACTGGTTCTAAAAAGAAAATTGAGCGTTTATAGTTGGTATATCCCCAGATTTCTGTAAAGATGATCTTTTCTTTCATTGCAATAATTTCATATGCTCCTAACATTCTTCATTTTGATCCAAAAGTTTTTTGTAACCTCTAATCTATTTTATGCATAATTATTATTGTAAATGTTTTTAGAATACCAGATAACCTGTAATTTCCCTATGTTTATATCTGTTGCTTAAAATAATTTAATGTTTATCTAGTAACATGGATCATTTTATATTTAGTGTATTTGCTTTTTGAATCTTTCCTTCTTCTAATGCCATGAGACAATCATATTTCCCTTTAAAGCATAAAGAAGATATAAATCTTAGTCCAATTGTAAAGCTTCAGGATGCCGGTCTATCTACTTTCACAATGACGGTCAACGTTGACGGTCAACGACACCAGTGCCTTCATTTTCTAATGTACGACACACATATGCCCGGTCCCAGGGTACACATGGGTGTGCTTCCTAAGTGCTCTGTGAAATTCACTACATCTATTTGTCAAACCAAATGGATATTGATATCTGTTTTTTCTGCCCGATTCCAATTTTTTTCTTTAAAAGTTCTTCATTATTTATGAAATTGTACTTGCCCCTACGAAATTTTGGGTCAGCCAAGGTTTGTCAGCTTGTTCAGTAAATGTCACTTCCCTCATGCTGGTGTAATTTCAGGTACTGCAAATACGGTAAACAAAACAGACAGAAGCAAACAAAAACAGACAAAACATCTGTATAACGTGTACATTCTTATGAGGGACAGAGAAAATGGGAAAAATATATGATAAAAAATATATACTATATTACACAGTGAGAATTCTAAAAAATAACAGATGTAGTATGTTTATAAGTCAGCTATTTATGTATTGATTAATCACCAAAATAGTAACTCAAAACAGCAAATATTTAATTCTATCTTGCATTATATGAAAACTATAAGGATATAAAGAAACCACCCCCCTCCCACCCAAAACAGTTTGCATGCTTTGTCTTCATCAGGTCTTGGATTATCCGTAATCCTATTTAGGCACTGGTTTTAAAAACTAAAGGTTTTAACAAACTTCACCAATATTTGAATTGTAAACGAAGTCTCTTTGACTAATTAGACTTGTTTATTTGGTATGTTATGTTCTGGTATAAGGTCATCACTCAATATTCAGATTTTTGAAGTATTATATGTCACAGAAATAACTGAATTTCCTTGTCAATTGCATTATAATGAATTCTCAGATCTTTAACCATTCAATTTTTGGGTATTTTGTCATTTACAATTACTGTTCTGATGCTCTTGAGAAATGTATTCATCTTCAAGGTGATTCATGAAAAGGACTTTCAACAAATACAGGTTTTTGATATCTTTAAAATCCTAAAACTAAAATGGGTAAGAATTTCCAGAACTGACTAAAAGGCTACATTAAACCTGATTAAGAATTAGTAGCATGGGACTAAATGAATTGAGGAAAATGATTCTAGTTTTAGTGACTCTTATTGGTTCTCTAAGGTTTGATCTTCCAGATTAAGGAAACTTTCTCTTAAGATATCTATGATATACAAATTCTGATAAAGTATTCAATTGTGAACAAACTGAAGCATTTAACTTTTCTCCCTGCCTCAAACCTCTGAAATTCAAAAAGTCTCAGTGAGTATGCTTTCTTTCATGACAATCCTTTTTCCTAAGTTTAATAAGAATCTGTTTTCTTTGTAAAAGGACACCAGTAGAAACTCTGGTTATTTTACCAAGGCTTTGATTTGAATGTCATATTTGAAAAAGATATGCATAGACTCAGATATGACTAGTTAGCTTTAAGGACCTAAGGTTAACTTTATGAAACATGGAGCTATAAAGCCCATTGGAAGTGTTGGCCTCATACCTTTCTTATACAGTTCCCAGCAGCCTTACCAGCTGAGTAAAGAATGTCACTTCCTGGCAGGTGCAGGAACCTCAGAATATTTTGGGGATCTTGAGAAGAGGAATTCACCCAAATCTATAGGTAGTGTAGGTATGTCTGAGGGTATTTGGATTGACTTCTGGTCTAGAGAGGCTACTAAAAGTTCAATGTAAAGATTCCTTACAAAAAATTCCAGCAAAACAAAATTTTAAAGATCTATATTGCTGAGCTTATGCAAATAATTAGGCCATGTTGAAACTGAACCTGTTTTACAAACAAAATAGTCTTGATTTGACTATATCTGGAATTGATGATAATTATAGAGAGAAAAATTAGGCCTCAATAACACGCCTTTGTGGATGTTCAATTCTAGTTCTGATTGTCTTTGAATATTGTTTGCCTTAGCTAGACAACTTGGGGTAATCTTCAGAGAAATTGCCCAATAGCTCATGTATAGAGAATCTTCATGCTTTTTATTCTGTGGGGATAATAAAAGGACCCATGGGCATATGATTATTTGAATAGCTGGACATGGGATGGATTCCCCAACAATTGCATAATTCAACTATCACTTTGACCAATTCTGTATGTCTGGAATGATAAAATAACTCCTTAAAAGCTGAAGCATACCCCACTCTATAGAATTAACTATGGACTTATGGCCCCATTTTCCTTAAAATTGGATTGGATGATGCACTTCGGATGCCCACATCCCCAGATAAGTCTTCTCCCACTTGCCAGTGATTCCTTGTGATTAGGATATTGTTAAGTTTAGAAATAAAAGAAAGATGGCTTCTTGATGGTTTTATCCCTTAGCCATTTTTTTTTTGTCTCAGGAGCTATCTCTATTGATATAAAATTGCCAATAGAGCCTTTAAGCCAAACATAATATGTCCACCTTTAAGCTCGACATGCAGTCATCCACAAATACAAAAGGTACTCCTCTAAAACCCAATGGACCTTAATATCCTGACTGCAGCTCAAGGAGGAACCTATGCTTTATTAAAAGAGTGTAATGTATATACTCCAGATTACCACAGAAATGTGACAGGGTTACTAGAAGGCATGAATACTCAAATTGGCACTTTAAACAATCCCTCTATCCTTCAATGATTGGTTAAACTCCTGGACTGGAGGAGGATTTTGGTCAACTATCATAGCACTCTTATTTGAGTGAAGCTTTCCTTATGTTATTCTAATTATGTTTTGCTCTTTTCTCCCATGTCTCTCCATCTGGTCATGAGACTCCTTTACTGACATAACTTCAATCCGACAGATGATCCTTTTCTATTCGGGATATCCATATATACTGTCTACCTCGGATTCAGCTGCCTTTGCCTTTCATAATTCCTGTATATCAGTCCCCAACTGAGCAGTGTTGACCCGCATGTAGGGACATTTCAACATCCCTATTCAGCAGGAAGAAGTTACAGAAGATAAGACATTCCACTCTCAGCAACCTTAAAGATTTAAGGGGCAAAATTGTTTAGGGGGAAATGATGTAGAGAACAAAAGAAAAAAAATAGAAAAAATTCAATCTCCTTATAACTTGCAACCCATTGACAAATACTTGAGAAAGGTAGAGTGACTTTCCTCTAGGAACTCACCTGCTTTCATGCTAATACTTTGCTAGATGCAAAAGGTAACCTTGGCTTGACATTAGCCCAATCTCCAGGGTCCTATAAGTCAGTCTCCTTTAACAAATCAAAATCCCTCTGGAAATTTTCTTTATCTCTGCCCCATAAGATTTATGTTAGCGATTTATCTTCCAAACATATGGTCTACTGATACATATCTTAGGGTCTCATGACATGCTTTACTAGACAGTAGTAAATGATCTAATCTTTTTTTTTTAAAAAATGATGCTTGTTTATTTTGAGAGAGAGAGGGAGACAGTGCAAGTGGGGAAGGGGCAGAGAGAGAGGGAGACGCAGAATCTGAAGCAGGCTCCAGCTTCTGAGCTGTCAGCACCTCATGGTCCTGGAACCATTGCTTCCAAATTCCTTAAAGACTTACCTAAGCCCCACTAACTCAAAAGTATATAATCAATTATTCCTCACAATCCCAGTGCAGCACTTTCTGCCCAGGTGCCCTGTCCCATGCTTTAATAAAAACCACCTTCCTTTTTTACTCGAAAAATAAAGAAGGAAGGAAGGAAGGAAGGAAGGAAGGGAGGGAGGGAGGAAGGAAGGAAGGAAGGAAGGAAGGAAGGAAGGAAAAGAGAAGAAGGGAGGGATGAAGGAAAAGGAAAGGAAGAAAAGAGGAAGGGTGGGGGAGAAAGGAAGGAAGGAAGGAAGGGAGAGAGCTAGGGAAGGAAAGAGGGAGGGAGGGAGAGAGAAACAAAGAAAGAAAGAAACTATGATTCAACTATCACTCTGCTAGGATAGGTTCAATTCCAAATGAATTTTTATTCCAGAATATGATCTGAAAAAGCCACCTTTGGGAGGAGGCAAGATCATGAACACAGAATTAAGCCACTAAAGTGAAGTTAAAGCTTCTCTTCAAGCATGGTATCTTCTGTTGGCCAAAGTCATTGGCAAAGTACAGAATTAAAACACCAGGGACATATTTGCCATCTACAGCAAAACATAATGAGAGAAGGAAAAGAATTAACCATTGTGAACAAATAATACAATCTATTCATATTCCATCCTCCAGTCACAAATATCTGTGTGCCTCTTATGGATAAAAATCCTTTCATCTGCTTCCTGATACTCCCAAATCTCTTTAAACCATGGACCCAGGCTTGAATTTCAAAATCATGTGAAAGTCATACCAGAGCAGGTGTCTTCTTGATCTAGAGACCACTGAATTAGAAAGACATATTATTTGCCCACCACCTTTCAATACACAATTAAGGATAAATAAGGACAAAATAATAAAAAAAATAAATGCCCTAATTAAAGGAAAAGAATGCCAATCATTCATGGCAATTCAGTAATTATTCTGTGCAATCATTACAAGAATTCCTGCCCCTAAAGTTCTGAGGCTAACTTATTTGCTGAATCCTTTGCATTTTCAACCCTCAAAGTCATGAAATTTCTGGTGTCTTCCATCTTTTTCATGTTTACTAGAAAATAGGCCAATATTTTTTTTTCTGTACTCATCTCTTTGTTGTAGTATCTAATCAAATGCAGCTTATAGCAATCAACTCACATTACAGACATGCTTTCATAAAACCTCTTCTGAAGCCATGAATTCTTTAGGTACATTTTCTACAATATCAATTATCTCATGAAAATGTTACCAAAGCAGAACACAGTCATTTTCAAGCATCCTATAAGCTTCACTTCATACGCTTTTCTTCTTCAAACACAATGTCACATAATTTGCTGTAGTAGTGGTGGCAGGGATGGTAATGGCAGTGGCGGTGTTTTGACGGAAACTTGCTTCCAGAGAGATACAATGTAGTATGCATATTCACTTTGTTTATTAGTCACTTTCTATCGCTAATTAATTCTATCTCAATAATTTATAAGCACAAACATTATTTATTCTCACTTTATATATCAACTCTGGCTTGGTACAATTCTGCTGGGCTCTGCTGTACTCACCTGTATTAAGCTCCAGTGTTTTCTCATAAGACTGAAGGAGTAGCTTCTTTCTAAATGATGTTCTTATCAGAGTGGAGCCAAGAACAAGAGAATTAAGCTAAACCACAAGCTTATTAAGGTTTATGCTCAGATGTGGTTCAAACCACAATCTTTCACATGCCATTGATCAAGGCAAATTAATTAGCCAACCCAAATTCAATGGGAAAATATCTTCTACTTATAGGAAAGCATGTCAAAGGTGGGGACAGAATGCAGAATTGTGAACATATAATTAAATATACAAGTGCAGGTAAGACAGATATCAAGTAATTGAAAATGAAAGGTCAGTAAAATTCTATTCCAAACAGAATTTTTTTAAGGAAATAAGACAAGTGAGAATGAATGTTGTGAATGATTGCAATACAAGACATACATCTTATGTAGTTTTCCAGTGAGGTTCTCTGAACAGTGAACTCATTCTTTTTGTTTTAACATATATTTTTATCTCTTCCTCATTTTTAATGCAATTTAATAGGTTAAAGATTTCTAGAGTAATAATTATATTTCATCATCTCATCAATTTTGAGAACAATTTTCTACTGTCATATGTATTCTGTTATTGTTGATGAGAAGCCCATGGTGTGTCAAATTCCTTTCTTTTTGTTTTTCAAACTCTACATTTCACCATAACACACCTATGAGATAAAATTTTTCCAACACACTTGAGATTTCTTACGATTATTTGTTTAAGGTTTAATATCTATACTTATTCTTGAAAACAGTCTAGTTTATTGTTTTTTTTAATACTGTCTCATCATTCTCTTTGCTGTCTTCCTCTGAAACTCCTATTATTTTACATTAGAAATTTGTTTTCCTTTGCTATGTATTTTAATCCCTCTTTTTTGTTTGTATGTTTATCTTTAGCCTTTCTTATGCATTCTGTCTAGTTTCCTCAGACCTGTCTTCCAATTTATGTATTCTGCATTCAATTGTATCTAATCTCCTATTTGCCCAATTTTTTAAAGTTCTCAATGTCAATTTTTAATGTCAATGTCTATACTCTGGCTTCTGTTGACTGGCAAGTAGTTTTTCCATTTTCCATTTCAGAGAAAGCTCTGGTTTCATGCCAGATATGTTATTCTAGTAACATCCTAATAAATTCTTATAACTGTACACTTCCTCCATTTTCTAGGCCTACAAAGCTAAAATGCCAGCTGCTGGAGCCTGCATGCTGCCTTATTCTCCCTCTAGACTTCCATAACATCAGCTTACTAATTTGCCACTGTTTCAAGCGCACTTACACTACTATAATCACATGGAAATATAAAGTCTACTGGGAGAAAATTTACAATTATAACAGTAGCAGAATACATGTAATTCCCTAAACTCTCATTATTCTAGAGTATGGCACTCACGCTGCACAGAACTCTACAACAGAGGTCCAGGAGAAAGCATCCCTGATTCTCAAAATGTTCTCTGTATTTTCAGCATCAGGGAGTCAGAGAGCCCAGAAGCACCTACACAAATATGCAAGTGAAAGCTTCCTAGATGAAGAGGAGGCCATATTAGAAAGAAGGAGATTCAGGAGGACCTAAGTGGCTCAGTCGGTTAAGTATCTGACTCTTGATTTCGGCTCAGGTCATGATCTCACAGTTTCATGAGTTTGAGCACCATGTGCTAACAGTACAGAGCCCTCTCTCTCTGCCCCCCCCCCCCATTTTCACTCTCTGTCTCTCTGAAAATAAAAAAATAAACTTAAAGAAAAAGGAGACTCTGAAGTTCTGTAGATGTTGCCAGTTTAGACTCTAGTGCTAAGTCATATGTACTGAGCCAACCATTTTCTACAATACAGAAATCAGTGTTCAGATCCACCAAAATTTGTCTCTCCTCATCGTTTAAATGTAAGGTCATTTTTCCCATTAGAAGCTAATTGCTATCAGAGCAAAATGTTGATAATTTATACACCTAAATTTCTTTTCTTATTATTATCATGAAGACTGGATAGATAACTTTCACAGAAAAAATTGAAAGTGTGTGGAGAGAGGTGGTTTTTTTTGTCCCCCTAAATGAAATGTTTGTTATATCAATTCTACTACAGAATGTATAGCATTTTGATGCCTGGGATTATTTTAAGGTAGGATTTTTGTCTTATCTGGAAAAGTTAAATACATAGAAACAATTATGATTTAAGTGCCTGGATGGGAAGCTTGGGCTTGCTGAGATCTGAGGTGGTACAATATGTGTTACTGAAGTTTATGCACCAAGTTACTTGTAATATATCAATAAAGGATTTTTTTTCTTAGCTTTAATATATGTAATTTCTAAATTATAGTCTACCTCATTAGCAAGTTTCAAATATATCTTTAAATGGTGCTATAATTATCCATTTTGGTTTTAAGACTATGTAATTTTATATGGCAGAGAGATACAGATGTCATTATTTCATATTTCTGTTTCTGAATGTGCTATAATTTCCTATGCCATATGTGATCCTTTTCACATTATTTCTTAGACTGTATCATGAAATGCTAATGATTAGATGAAGTACATTTAAGAAAGCAAGAGTTGGTGTGAATAATAAAAGGGCATTTGATTCATTGAAGCTTGACCCTTCAAATACACTTTTTTTTCCCCCAGGATAATACTGATTTAATTGCTTTTAAAAAGACCTTGTTTCTTTCCTTCAGTAACTTTGCCAGATGAGTAAATAAGTCATTCTCTAAAATTAACCCTGGGTCCCAGCCTACAAAAGCTGTAATCAATTTGATAATTATAATTATTATGACTAATGAATATTTTTCTTACATTAATAGCATTTACTTGGGAATGTGACAACTTACATAAGATAAATATTTATCTATTGTTGATTCTGAGGGAAAACTGATTGACTTGTAAGTCTTAGGCTGTGATATCTGACTTATCCAGGAAGTCTGACATTATAGATAAGATTAACCAGAAAGTTTCTAAGTCTCTGCTTTAAATTGCTTTACAGAGCAGATGCAGTTTACATTGGAAATTTAAACTCTCAAATTTAAAAAGACATACCAAGAATCTGGGAATTTCTTGCATCTGAAAAACTTGTATGGAATCTAGATCGTTAAGCATTACCTTAAGCTCTGGTGGCATTGTTTTTACTATACGAATAAAGAATGACTACAGCATGCACGTTACAATGCCACACATTAAAAGAACAATTTTCTGATATTAGAATTCCACTGTACTCTGAAAGAGCATCTTTTTTTTAAATATATGAAATTTATTGTCAAATTGGTTTCCATACAACACCCAGTGCTCATCCCAAAAGTGGAAGAGTATCTTTAAAGTTGGTTGACCTAAAAAAAAAATAGGTAAATAAAGTAAATAAAACTGGCTATCCTAACATATTTGGTGTCACCATGTGTAAACATGCACTACTACAAAGCGGATTCTCCTGTAAGAAATTTTTCTTTCAAAGGACTGGTGAAGTGGGCCACTTCTCTTTTTTAGCATTCTCTCACTTTTATTCAGAAACGTGACTCATGAAATGCTGAAAAAATTGTAAACTTATAAATTCTTTTTATTTTTTTAACGTTTCCTCGTTTTTGGGAGACAGAGAGAGACAGAGCATGAGTGGGGGAGGGACAGAGAGAGAGGGAGACACAGAATCCCAAGTAGGCTCCAGGCTCTGAGTTGTCAGCACAGAGCCTGACACGGGGCTCGAACCCACGAACCGTGAGATCATGACCAGAGCTAAAGCTGGACACTTAACCGACTGAGCCCCCCAGGCACCCCAAAACTTATAAATTCTAATTGCAGATCATTCCTACTATTTTTCAGCATTCTGTGAATAATTTAAAAGATGATTTGTAAAGACTAATTAGTAACAATCACATAATTTCTCAGTAATATATGCTTATTACCCTAAGCATGCATATCCATACTAAATAGGGTAAGCCAAGGGAAAGGAATCTATAACTTTGCCACAGCATACAGCCAAAGAGATTAAATACAAATCATAAAATTATTGATGTTATAACTGGTAAGTTTCTAAATAGACAATCTTAAATTATTTCAAAATACTCAACTTTAAAATTGGAATAATGCCACATCCTTATTTATTTATAGCTACTACCTTATATGAAAGAATATGCTCCATAAGTATTTGTACCTTTTTTATTAGAATAAATATATAATTATTTTCAATTATTCTTATTTTATACACAAAATCTCATAATATTAAGTAAACACACTTTGTATCTACAGAGCTGAATAAAAAACTATAATAGACCAATAACTTGCAGGTTTTACAGTTAATTTGAGAATTTCAGCCTTCTTTTGAATTCATAATTTCAATTTAGCCATATTTGATGAGGGAGCCTGGGGCAAGCTAAAGGCAAAATACAGGCTAACAGGGCCCCTCCCCTCCCCCACACAAGGTGGGATGTGTGTGACATTCCTTAGATATTCTTGGCTACCCAACAACAAAGGAGAGGGTTTAGGTGCTTGCCCTTGTGATGTGAGAAACCACAGCATATGAAAAATTACATCCCCTTACTGCCTACAACCCATTGACAAGTTCTTGAAACTGGCAGAGTGACCTCCCTTTAGGAGCTCAGCTGCCTGGATGATGACACTTTGCTAGGGGCAAAAGGGAAGTTTGGCTTAACATTATCCCAACCTGGAGGATCCTGTCATCTACTTCCTTTATCTCAACTGCCCCAAGATATATGCTGGCAATCATACTCTAAGCTTATCGCCCCCCACTATACATTTCAAGGGTCTCATGACTGAGGTTTTATTAATAGTAATAAGTGATGTTTCCCCAGCGACAGCTAGCCCCTAAAGGTCCTGGAAACTTGCTTCCAAAATTCATTAGAGAGTTACTCTATCCCTGACCTCTCCCACCTGAGGGTACATGATGAGTTACCCATCATGACCCCAGTGCAGTTTGTCCTGACCACAGATTCTGTCTTCATACTTTAATAAAATCACCTTTTTGCACCAACAACATCCTCAAGAATTCTTTCTTGGCTGTCGGCTCCAGACCACTCCACCATCACCCCAAAACTTCATCAATATTGAATATCAAATTGATATGCTATTCATGTATCATCCATGTTCTTTCAATTTAAACATCAGTGGGTTGGTCTTTCCAATCAAGATGGTGAAGTGATATGCATCTGATGCACTCTTCCATTGAATACAGCTATAGAAACTGCACAATATACACACAATGACTGTTTCAAGCCATTGGAGAGTATTCAATGTAAAAAGGCCTGAAAGAGATGTGATCTTTGGGAAAAAGGAAGAATGACAACATGAATTTTTATACTGACAATGACTCAGAGCATTTTTTAAAAAAATATGTAGTGCTAGGGGAAAGAATCCAAGCAGCAATTATATAGTTTCTGGAAGACAGAGGTTGGGATTCAGGGCTGGCATAGTAGCTTAAATAAGAACAAAGACACAGAAAGGAGAAACCTCAGAGAAATGGTCCCAGAAATGTGAAAGCAATATTTCTGCGATAATTGCAGATACATATGCCACATGTGCACATGTGGAGACTCCAAGAGACCAAGAAAAAACAAAGCTGCAAGGCGCCAGAACTAATAGAGATTTCAGCAGCCGATAGACAGTAGGACTCAGAATTGGTAAATGCTTCGGTTGATACTAGAGAAAAATGTGTGTTTAGGAATAAAAACTTCCCAGGAATAAGGGGAAAATGATATAAAGCAGTTCTAAGATAATGTAAGTAATTTAGGTAAGCAAATAACTCTCTTTGGAGGAAGATGACATAATCAGTCACTGTTATAACTCTTTATACATAATGTTCAGTCAATAATTCCAAAGCATGCTTAAAACTGGAAAACTACCAACACAAATAAGGGAAAAAATCAATAACAATACCCAGATTGGATGCTAACATTAAAGTCATTAGAAAAGAGTTTTGAAATGATTATGATTAATGTTTAAAAACACATGGAAAAAAAGTAGATAAGTGGAACAAAGTAGATAATTTTAGCAGATACCTATAATGTATATTTAATAAGTCGAATGAAAATTATAGAACTAAAATATTTCAGTGCTAACGTATGTACTTAATAGCTTTAGGAGACAAGTCATTAGAAAATAAAGGGGAAAATACTGTACTAGAATGTAGGGCAATATAAAATATCCAGGTTAAAGAAGACAGAGATCAAAATAATAAGTAAATACACAGAAAATAATAGATTTATGGTGCAAAGCTAAAAGACCTAATGATGAGGGACCATAAAATAAGCTGAGGCAAGCCACAAGTTAGCACACACTGTTCCCCATCCCCACACCCACCCCTTCCAGGTAGGATATGTGTGATATTGCTCAGACACCTCTGGCTGCCCAAGAACAAAGGAAAGGAAAGAAAACAAATAGTAAACTGATAGAGATCACAGCCCTTCAGGACAGGAGTCTCTTTCAGTTTACAAACATCTTAGTAAATTAAAAGAAGAAGATGACTTTATCAACAGCCTAATCTCCAAAAACTTACAGACTCAATTTCCCGGAGCCCCTAATACCACCCTTTCCTCCATAGTGAAGTGAGGAACAAAGGCAAGAAGGAAATGGCAGATAAAATTAAATTTCCGTATAACCTGCAGCCTATTGGCAAATACTTGAGGCAAAAACAGAGTAAACCTTTTCTCCAGGAACCTCCTTTGTCATACCTTTTGCACCAAAGATGTCTTCAAGAATTCTTTCTTGGCCATCAGCTCTGAACCCCACCGTCACCCCAAAACCTCATCACTAACATGCATGTTTTTGCACAACCAGTAGGAGGAAGCGACAAAACAAACAGAAAATTATATATATATATATATAAACATATATATATTTTTAATAAATACTGATAAATAAATATATATAAATATATATATAAATAAATATATATATATTTTTAATAAATACTGATCAAGATTTTCCAGAACAAAAGATAGATTAAAAATTCCTTATAACCCAAAAGTAGATTTTTTTAAAGTACCTCTTAAGTAAACCAGAGTTAAACTCTTGAATATCAAATACAAAACAATATTTAAAATAAAAAAAGATCCATTAAAGTGGAGAAAAACTAACCTACAATAAAGCAGTTAGACTGATAGCTGATTTTCAACAGACAACATGGTATTCAGCAGACAATTACATTGCATCATTTATTACATTTTAAAATAAGGAAAATTCTTCACATTAGAGTTCTACTCCCAGTGAAATACACTCTAAAAAAAGTATCAAAAATTGTAAGTTAAGGAAAAAATATGAAGAATTCATTGACAGTAGATCAGTACAAAAAGGAACAGCAGAAAGATTTTTATACAAAATGTAGAATTTCCTTTAGAAAGACAGCAATCCAGGAAGAGCAAACACAACCAGAAAGGATAAATTATTATTGACTTAAAAATATTATTTACTATTTAACAAAATAAACATAATGACAATTTTTTGTATTGCTTCATATATAAAATGTCAAAATAGCAAAAAAAGAAAAAGTCTATGTAATGGGGACAATTTGTTGTTCCATTTGTTTCAGGTGATAAAATTATAATTTTATAATTATAAAAAAGAGAAAAGTTAAAAAAAAAACAAATAGCAAGATGGCAGACTTACACAAAAATATATCAGTAATTAAATTTGTTGTAAGTACATTAAATGAAAATAAACAAATAATGTGAAACCAGATGAAAATAAAGCAAAACAATAGCAGTTTAGTGGCTCATATGAAACTTTTAAAAATAAAAAAAAATACTTTGAAAGGAAAAGGATGGAAAACATTATACCATCTAACCATTAGCCAAAATTTAAAAAAATCTGATATAGTTATATTAATATCAGATAAAATGGACTTTATGTTATAAATGATTATTATAGAGAGATGTTCCACAATGAAACATTTTCAATGTAAGAGGAAGATATCTTGCACCCAATATCATGAACTATATCTAAAAAACCCCAAAAAAGAAAATAATAGAAAAATGCATTGAAATCGCGGGAAACATTAACATACATGTCTCAATAGCTGACAAACAAAAATTAAAGGCACAACAAATGAACTAATTTACATATGTAGAAAACAAAGCATGAAGTTACAGAATTTACCTTCTTCCAAAGTGCATAGGGATACTATCTCAAAAAAATACACACTGACATTTAGAAAAACCCTTGGCAAGTTTCAGAATATATACCTGTAACCGTACTAAAATGCTATCACCTCATGCCTGTCAGAATGGCTAAAATTAACAATACAGGAAAAAACAGATGTTGGCAAGGATGCAGAGAAAGGGAAACTCTCTTACACTGTTGGTGGGAATGCAAACTGGTATAGCCACGCTGGTGAACACAGAATGGAGGTTCTTCCAAAAATGAAAAATAAAGCTACCCTATGATCCAGCAATTGCACTACTAAGTATTTGCCCAAAGGACACAAAAATACTGATTTGAAGGAATACATGCACCTGATGTTTATAGCAGCATTATCAACAATAGCCAAACCATGGAAAGAGCCCAAATGTCCATCAACTGATGAATGGATAAAGAAGATGTCTCATATATATATATATATATATATATATACCTATATATACACATATACACATATGTATACACATATGTATACATATCTACACATATGTATATATGTATATGTATGTATGTATATATATACACGTGTATATATATATATATATATATGTATATATATGTATATTGCCATTTGCAATGAAGTAGATCACCTAGAGAGTGTTACGCTAAGCGAAATAAGTCAGAGAAAGAAAAGTACCATATGATTTTACTCAGATGTGAAATATAAGAAATAAAACAGATGAAAATAGGGGCTGCAGGGGGAGAGAGAGGAAACCATAAAACAGACGTTAACCATGGAGGGCATTTGTGATGAGAACTGGGCGTTGTGTGTTAAGTGATGAATAACTGAATTCTACACCTGAAACTAATATCATACTGTATGTTAACTAACTGGAATTTAAATAAAAACTGGAAAAAGAAAAAAAGTGAACTAGATAGCATTTTTAAAATACACTAGAGGGGTGCCTGGGTGGCGCAGTCGGTTAAGCGTCCGACTTCAGCCAGGTCACAATCTTGCTGTCTGTGAGTTTGAGCCCCGCGTCAGGCTCTGGGCTGGCTCTAGGCTGATGGCTCAGAGCCTGGAGCCTGTTTCCGATTCTGTGTCTCCCTCTCTCTCTGCCCCTCCCTCGTTCATGCTCTGTCTCTCTCTGTCCCAAAAATAAATAAACGTTGAAAAAAAATTAAAAAAAAAATACACTAGAGAAACACCAAGTTGCTGATAATTAAAACATACACTTCATAATTTGATTGATCAAAGGAGAAGCTTTCTTGTTTTGTTTCTTTCATTTTCTGTTTCAAATAAAATATTAATGCTGAATGTATTATATGTCATTTAGATTGATTTTCATGAAAATTAAAATAGTAAATTGAAGACAACTTTCCTCTAAAATATTTTGCTATCAACAAAAGCATTAACGTCTATTGAACTCTTAGGCATTGATCCTCCAAATATTCCACGGCACTATAGCAATTCTGGTCACAAGTAGCTAAAGTTGTGGGATGGTGTACAAGTTTGCATTCATTTCAAGTTCTTCAGGGAAGTTTTGTTAATAATTAAGTTTCGGGGAGCCTGGGTGGCTCAGTCAGCTAAGCATTTGACTTTAGTTCAGGTCATGATCTCGTGGTTTGTGAATTCGAGCCAACGTCGGGCTCTGTGCTGACAGCTCAGAGCCTGGAGCCTGCTTTGGACTCTGTGTCTCAGTCTCTCTCTGCTCCTCCCCCACTTGTGCCCTGTATCTCTCTGTCTCCCAAAAATAAATAAATGTAAAAAAAAATTTTTAAATAAAAAAAATCAAGTTTCTACCATTTTACTGTGATTATTTGACATATATGGGCTTTTTTTCTTCTTTCTCTAAATATGTTATTCATTCTTATGTACTCAAAGGCAATTGTCAAAATACAGATCCCTTCATTTAGGATACAGAACGTTTGCTTTATGAATTTTCATGTAAGTTATCGATTTTTATATGCATATTATTTATACAGAAAAATGGAGGTCAGGGACTTTTTACCCACCTAAGAATAAATTAAGCAATAACTGTAATAAAACTGTAACATAGTCAAAGCCAAAACAGGGCATGGCAAGAATCTTACAACGTGCAATATATTCCTTTCAACAGAAGGACTAATATGGAGGAATTTCATACCCCAAAAGTTTTCTGTGAAGGAGAACTGGGCATCCCTTGTCCTCTTTGAGTAAAGATTCAAGCCATAGAAGGCCTGATTTGTTCTTTCACTGGGAGACTTGCAAGTGGCTCCCTCCTTAACATTTTCCTGGCCACATGCACGCATTACCTATAACTGAACAGTGGCTGTCCTCTCAGATGGGCAAGTACCAACTGGTGTCTATTCTGCCCTCTGCCTCCCTGACCCTGACGGGCAGCCTGCTTCCGCCTGGATCTTTATTTGCCTTGCATCCTAGGCCGCTTGGTTTGCAACTCCCTAGTGTAGAGACTTTGTAAAGCAACTTACCAGTCTAGTTCGTTCCTGAGTTTTCAAAGTTATTCAGAGCCAATTTATTTTAAGTTAAAATACAACGATAACCTTAAATTAAGCTATAACAAACTGATATACAAGACATAACAAACTGATTCACTTTCTCGGGGCGTGGTAGGTTAGCCGAAGAAAGAAAAAAAGGAAAAATGCTTTGAAGGAATATTTTTGCAAAGTTTTGTGTCCAGGTGTTTATACCAGAGTGGATCACAGTACTGGTGTAAGAACAATGGCTCCTTGAGACAGGTGATGTGAGAAAGAAATCAGAAGGAGACCTGTGAAAATGTTACACATCTGAAGAGATACAAATTACTGGATCCATTTGACGGCTGGATATAATCTTTACATAAGTTGAATTGTATAAAGATTTGTGCTTCATAAACACAAGTCCTCATAACATATCACATTTTCCTCTAAGCATTTACAGAGTTTCCCATTACATGGGTAGCCATTTGATGACTTATGATGATTACAGGTAAATTAAAAAATAATTTACTGCAAGCTACTCTTGTTATGGTGACACTAAAATTTTGAAAGTAGCGTTGTGCTTAGTGCGATGGGATTACAGATTAAACAATCTCTTCAGCAAGTCGGAGTGTGAGGTTCTGGGTATATAGCATCTCTGTTTCTAAACTCTAAGTGCATCTCACAGCGTGACAGGGTTGAGACCTGTTACTGACTGAGGAAAGGGAGATCCCCATAGATACACTGAGTTCACTCAGAGAGTATACATGTATTGTTTCTTTGTCAGATAAAATGCTTGTTTTCATCATAAACTGATATTTCAACAATAACCTTGTTATTAATCAAAATAAGGGGTGCCTGGGTGGTTCAGTCAGTTGAGTTGCTGACTTCGACTCAGGTCATGATCTCACAGTTCATGAGTTCAAGCCCCACACTGGGCTCGTTGCTGTCAGCACAGAGCCCGCTTGGATCCTCTGTCCATCTCTCTCTCTGCCCCCCCCCCAAATAAATAAACTTTAAAAAATAAAATTATGTATCATTATGCTATATTTATCACAATTACAATTTTCTGTTTATTTTGAAAATCAATTTTAATGGGCTTGTAAATTTAAAAATTAGTTTATGGGGAGAAGGAGGGAGAGAAGGAGGCAGAGAAAGCGTGAGAGATGCTATTTGTATCATGACTAAGCATTTATTGAATTCTTATAGTGTATCACTCGAGTCTCATTCTTTTAGGAACTATGATATTAACATATATCTTTAAAATAGTCATGGTGGGATCTACTTGAAATAGATGAGTTGTTGTTGTAAACTATAATAAAGTTTATGTTCGACTGAGTTTAGCATTATTGTTCATTACCTTACAAATTCTTTGAACCTCAGTGTCCTTATCCTATAAAAGAATAGCAGTTGTCTTAGAGTGCTGTATGTATATATGAACATTGTATGGACCAAGTGATAAAATAAATACAAAAATACAATGTAATTTGTAAAATGATTTAAAATTTAATTTTGTGGTTTAATGCCAGGTGGACTTATCAATGATTTTTAATTTTCTTCTAAACCTACTTTCTTCATAGAGCAAAGGACACACGAATGAATCAGGTCACACAGTCTATCTCTAGAACCAATATTTTAAAATTGATTCTACCTATGTTCTTGACTTGGATATCTTTTCACAGTGGTAGTTTGACAAAATATTAAAATTCAACTCATTCACTCATTGATCTAATAACCATCTATCAAGAGCTGGGCACTGATCTGAACACTTAAATTTACATAGACAATTCAAGCATCATTCTTACTTAGACTCATAGTACCTATGGAAATCAATAAAACATTAAAGTGCCACGTAACAGAAAACAAGGATTTATTAACTGTTAATTCTGCAACAGACTTCAGAGAAAATTTTAACAGAGCTTATAAACAGAGAAATGTGAGTGTGGAAAATTCTGCGTTGAATCAAGAATGTGCATGGGGCGCCTGGGTGGCTTGGTCGGTTAAGCGTCTGACTTCGGCTCAGGTCATGATCTCACAGTCCGTGAGTTCGAGCCCCGCGTCGGGCTCTGTGCTAACAGCTCAGAGCCTGGAGCCTGTTTCAGATTCTGTGTCTCCCTCTCTCTCTGCCCCTCCCCTGTTCATGCTCTGTCTCTCTCTGTCTCAAAAATAAATAAACGTTAAAAAAATTAAAAAAAAAAAAAAGAATGTGCAAGATGTTCTGGGAACAGGCAGTACTCAACTGTCGCTCTTCCAGAGTGTTCAGAGAGAAATAGTAAGAGACACAGCGAGGGAAGGCATTTCACACATACTTGTGAAGAGCCTGTGTTGACATACCATCGTATCTACTTTATTATAGTTTTTAAACATCATGGATCAGAAGGGCATAGCACCCCTACAGGACTTTTAGGATAATTACAGATTATTCTATAAAATGTCATCCGCAGTTTCTACCACATTAGAAGTAGTGAAAAATATTTCTTTCCCACTATGAGGAAGTCATAAACACCATTTCTTTTCACACTCACGGAACTGACATCTTCTCCCCCTGAATTGTCTGAAAGTTTGTGCCCTCCATTCACAAAGTTCATCTTCTACTCTGAGAGCCCACCTTATGGAATTAGCCGCACCTTGCTTCGGGGTGGTGTGTGTGTGTGTGTGTGTGTGTGTGTGTGTGTGTGTGTAGCACATTCATGTATAACATGAAGATTTTTTTTTCAATTTCTGTCACAGAAAGCACATATGCAATTTTATTTTGCAAGAGTAGAATGCTCACCTCAGAATGTATTTTGGATATCTCCCTATATGCCTTAGTAATACATAACTGCTTTAGCAAATGCAATATATCATTTCTCAGGACCACTGTATCACTTTTAATATTTAACTGTAATGCCAGCTGAAACAATATTTTTTAAACACAGTGACAATTAACCACCAGGTTCAGAAGACAATAAATGGAGTGATTTCCTTACTCTTGTTTAGACAAGGGAAATCAGCACAAAAACAAAATATTCCCATTCAAGCGAACAGTGACATGATATTACATATGTAAATATTTAATTTTGTTTTACGTATATGAAGAGTGATGAATGTGAATCATAAGAAACAAGTACATACTTTGAGGAAACCGTGGGGGGTTGTCATTGACATCAGTCAGGGTGATATTGACCGTTGTCGATCCTGAGAGTCCTCCAACTTGCCCAGCCATGTCTTTGGCTTGAATGACCACTGAATAGTGTTCTCTGGCTTCTCTGTCCATATTATGTAAGGCAGTTCTAATAACTCCTGTAACATATTTTAAACAAAACAGTACGGATTATATATTAAATGAGAAATAGCACAGATGTATCGTTTTTCCTCCATAGTTTCATTGAGCCACAGAGCCAGCTTTTTTTCTGCATATTTTCAGAAGTGCATTTTTAAATGAAATACTTTTGTGAGAAAGCCACTTCTGAGACAAACAGTACCTTGAACATGTTACGAAAACCACCTCATTTGACCCCTTCATTGGCAACCACGTGTCTCAAACCATTCCATTCGTGGTAAATTAAGATGCCCATCCTTTTGTGTTCCTCGGGGTGCCTTGCAGAACAGCCCCGTGGCCCAAGCTTGTACTTGTGCTGGAATACTAAATATTTCACAAGTTGTGCTCCTCAAAAACTTCAGTTAAGATTATTTGAGAAGAGGTTAATTTTCCTCTTTAGAGAAAAATTTACATAGCTTCCTGTCAGGGCTGTCAAAGTTGGATGGTGGAAAACATGGAAGAATTGTGGATACTTGAACAAAGATTATAGACAAGAGTCATTTTAACATTTATCAAGATGAAGAAACTCACTATTTTTATCAGGAAATGATAGCTACAATAAGAACTAATCTAAGTACCTAAGCAAAATAAAGTAATGAAATGGATTCCAAAAATCACAGGTAAAAGTCACAGGCTTTATTTCACAGCACCAAAGGAGACATTAAAGGTAGTCTTTTATGAAGTATTACTTGGATTCAATAAAGAGATTAAAAAATGTTATGTGTTATATCTCCATTTGTATGACACAGAAGTACATGTGCACACACACAAATTAGATAGCTTTGTCGATAGAGCCTTAAATTTAAAACGGAAACACATTTTCCAGAGGGCCAAGGACTATTAACTATATTATAAAAAAAAAGTCCTCATGTAGATGAGCTGTATTATAAATAAGTATATTTGTATATAGATAGATAGATATTTACATTTATATTATATATGCATGTAAAAATATAAACGTATTTGCTACTCCATACATAGGACAACATTTAACAACCACCTTTTTACTTTTACTAAAAATATTTGGATCATATTCTTTTTGAGAAGGGACCAATAGCTTTGACCAATCACACCAGTGATTAGTTAGCAGTATAATTCATAGGACAGTGGCAATTATAAAAACTGCTCACTATAGAGTTTAACACAGTTTTACAGACAATATGTTGATGTAATTAAAGAACATAGGGTTGTACGTATATTCAAACTGAAAGTAGTCTTTCAAAGGTGGAAAGGATCCGTCAATCAGTTGTTCAGAACATACAACACTGCAGCAGGTTTTTTTTTTGTTGTTTTACTGAATTGATTATATGTGTAATGACTTTGAGAGGAGGGCCTCAGGAACCAGGAAAAGTGATCCCACAACTTTCAATATTTGTGAATTTTTAATTGAGGGGGTTCAGGAAAATTTTCCTGAAGCTAAATAGAAATGAAAATTATTCTTATCAAAAGAAATTATAATAATATGGTAATAAATGATTCATGTAATTCATGCATATGAAAAAGCCTCAAGCATCCTTAATACAAAGAACAATGTTTTATCACATATGAATATTATATAAGAAGGAATTGAACCGATGCAGAAATGAACAAGCTGAGAATTTATGAAAATATTTTATGAAAGAAACATATACTTTCTATTATTTGAAAAAAATAAAGATGTTGTTCTGAAAAGAATACATTATAAATGGGACATGCCTCTGGTGTGTAGAAGTTTGAGAAGGATAATTTTTTACAATGGAATCTTTAAGTGTCATTTGCTGGATCTAAAAATATAATAGCAAAATCAATCATTACAAAGTGAAAGATATAGGGGCGCCTGGGTGGCTCAGTCGGTTAAGCGTCAGACTTCCGCTCAGGTCATGATCTGGCGGTCCGTGGGTTCGAGCTCCGCGTCGGGCTCTGTGCTGACAGCTCAGAGCCTGAAGCCTGTTTCAGATTCTGTGTCTCCATCTTTCTCTGACCCTCCCCTGTTCAAGCTCTCTCTCTGTCTCAAAAATAAATAAATGTTAAAAAAAATTAAAAAAAAACCAAAGTGAAAGATAGATATATTTACACAATTTGAGACAGAGAGAGAGGGAGGGAGGGAGGGAGGGAGAGAGAGAGAGAGAGAGAGAGAGAGAGAGAAAGAAAATCCCAAGCAGGCTCCACACTGTCAGTGCAGAGCCCAACATGGGGCTTTGACCCATGAACCCTGAGACTCATGATCTGAGCCGCAATCAAAGGTCAGATGCTTAACCAACAGAGCCACCCTGGCGCCCCAATACATTTACACAATTTGAATGCTATTCATTTAAGAGAATCAGAGAAGAGAAATCAGCCCAACCCTTGTTTTAGAGTACACATTTCAATAATTTTATTCCATTCCCATTATATCCCTTCTTTTATAATATAGGTGTGTCTGACAGAAAATGAGAAGAAGCTTGTCAGCCACATTTGCTTATAGAAAGAAAACAGTGTATCCAGAATTGACACATACTTCCCAGAAATGACTGTCTACGAACCCACTGAAACTCAGAGTTCTCTTGAGGGTGCTCCAGTAGATGTGCTTAGCTATGACCTACCCCAAGGGCACATAGGTAAATGGAGAATGCTTGTCAAATTGCTGTAGAATACAGTAATCTTTTTCTAACACATTGCCCAGATGCGCGTAAGTGGGGCAGCCTAGAACACCGCCAATGCACAGTAACTTTTGTCCTTCCAAATAGACTTTTTTAGAGCAGATTTAGGTCCACAGCAAAATTCAGAAGAAAGTACAGTTACTGTCTACCCTCTCCTTATTCCTCCCTTGCCACACGAACACACATTTTCTCCCACTACCAACATCCTGAATTAGAACAGTGCATTTGCTATAATTGATTAACCAACACTGACACATCATTATCACCCAAAGTCCTCAGTTATAGTTTTACTGCCTTGAAATCTTTTCTGATCTATCTATTCATCTCTCCCTCCTTCAATGCCTCGCAGTCACTGATCTTTTTACTTTTTCTGTAATTTTGCCCTTACTATCCCTGTAATTTTGCCTTCTCCATAAAGTTGATAGTATGTGGTCTTTTCAGATTGTCTTCTTCACTTGGTAATAGACATTTAAGGATTCTCCATGTCTTTTCATGGCTTGAGAGCTCATTTTGTTTTAGTGCTAAATAATACTGCATTCTTCGGGTATGCAGTTGTTTATACGTTCACCTATTAACAGACATCTTGGTGGTTTCTGAGTTTTGGTGATTATGAGTGAAACTGCTATAAACACCTGTCTACTGGTTTTTGTTTGGAAATAAGTTTTTAACTCCTTGAATAAATATCAAGGAGCATAATTACTGGATCACATGGTAAAAGTCTGTGTAGTTTTGTAAGACAATGTCAAACTGTCAAAGTGGCTATATTATTTTGCATTCCTAACAACAGTAAATGAGAGTTCCTGTGGCTTCATATCTTGACCAACATTTGTTGGTCAATGTTCCAAATTTTGGTCATTGTATTAGGCGTATAGTAGTGTCTTGTTTTCATATTTATTTCCCTGGCAGATGATGTCGGACCATTTTTCAAATTCTTACTCCCATAAGTAGGTCTTATTTGGTGAGATGTCTGTTAGGTTTTGTGTCCATTTTGTAAGCTGAGTTGTTTTATTATTGTTGAATTTTAAGAGTTTGTTGTATATTTTATATAACAGTCCTTTATGAGATTTGTCTTTTGCAAATACTTTCTGCCGGGACATGATTTATCTCCTCATTCTCTTCACAGTATCTTTCACAGTGTAGAATGAAAACAATTTTTTTTTTGGGGGGGGGGAGTCCAGATTATTATTTCTGTCACAGTTCATTATTTTGGTATTGTATATAAAAAGTCATTGCCACACCCAAGGTCACCTAGTTTTCATCTATGTTACCAGGTGGGAATTGTACTTTATCTATCTATCTATCTATCTATCTATCTATCATCTATTTAGAGAGAGAGAGACAGAAAGAGCACAAGCAGGGGAGAAAGGCAAAGGGAGAGAGAGAGGATCTTAAACAGGTTCCATGCTCAGTTCAGAGCCCGACATGGGGCTCAATCCTGCGACCCTGAATCATGATCTGATCTGAAATCAAGAGTCAGGCACTCAACCAAGTCCCTGAGGCATCCTCCAACTTGCAGGAATTTTAAAGTTTTGTTTTTCATATTTACGTCTCTGATACAACATGAGTTACTTTTTCTAAGGATGTAATGTCTATGTCATTTTATTGTTTCTGCATATGATATCAATTCATCTCAAACCATTTACTGAAAAGATGATTTTCTTCAATTGTATTATCTTTGCTCCTTTGTCAGAGATCAGTTGCCTATATGTACAAGGGTCTATCTCTGGAATTTCTATTCTTAAAATATTTTTTAAACATTTTTATTTATTTTTGAGAGACAGAGAGAGACAGAGTGTGAGCAGGGGAGTTGTAGAGAGAGAGAGGGAGACACAGAATCCGAAGCAGGCTTCAGGCTCTGAGCTGTTGGCACAGAGCCTGACATGGGGCTTGAACCCACCAATGGTGAGATCATGACCTGAGCTGGTCAGATGCCCAACCGATTAAGCCACCCAGGTGCCCCTCTGTAATTTCTATTCTGATCTATTTATATGTGTGTCTATTTTTTCATCAACACCACACTCTCTTGATTACTATAGTTTGTAGTAAATCCTAAAGTCAGATAATATCAGTCTTTCAACTTTGTTTTTCCTCTTAAATATTATCTTGACTATTCTGGGTCTTTGCCTCTACACATTAACTTTAGAATCAGTTTGTCAATATCCACAAAATAACTTGCTGAGATTTTGATTGGCATTCCATCACAGCTATAGATATCACTGGGAATAATTGACATCTTCACAATATTGAGTCTTCAATTAAGGAACATGAAATAGCTGTCCATTTATTTAGTTTTGTTTCTTTCATCCTAATTTTGTAGTTTTACTCATAACAATTTTGTATCTACTTTGTTAGATTTATTACTGAGTATTTCTTTTGGAAGGAAGCTACCCTAAATGGCATTATGTTTTAAAATCATTTTCCACTTTTTCATTGTTGGTATATAAGAAAATTATTTTTATATAACCCTGTATCCTGAAATCTTGTTATAATGCTTATTGGTTCCAGGACGTTTTGTTGTTGTTGATTCCTCAGGATTTTCTACATATACAATTATGTCATCTGTGAACTGAGATCAATTTTTTCTTCTTTACTAATCCACATAGCTTTTATTTAAGCTAAGTGATAAGATTGTGCATTTTTCAGTAGTAAAATGATAAATGGTATCACTGAATGAAATATTTATTTATTTAAAATTTTTTAAATGTTTATTTTTGAGAGAGAGAGAGAGGCAGAACGTGAGCAGGAGAGGGGCAGAGAGAGGGAGACACAGAATCTGAAGTGGGTTCCAGGCTCTGAGCCGCAAGCACAGAGCCTGATGCGGGGCCTGAACTCACAGATGGTGAGATTGTGACCTGAGCCGAAGCCAGATGCTTAACCAATTGAGCTACCCAGGCGCCCCTGAATGCATTATTTCTTAAGCAAATGTCACAAATTGTTCCAGAGGAATCGATTATTAAGTTTAAACAATATAAAACACATTCTAATTTTATAGTTTAAAATACTAGCATATTACCTGATTACTTGCAGATGGATAGTATTGGTTCAAAAAAGTTTTAACATCCCTTATCCAAGATTGCAAGATCTTGTAACAAAATCTGAATGTTCCTTCCTGCTCCTTGATCCCTCTCACCCTGCAGAAGACTTCTGTACACACTCCAAGTAGCCAGAATTATCATGAACTCTTCTTGTTCTGTCCATCTATTAAGAGATTAGTTCTACCGTCATGGATGAACAATCTTTTGTCCATGTTGGTAATCATTTGCATAGATATTTAATCAGTATTAAATTGTTTTTATAAATATTGAGATTTGATAAATTACTAGCAAATATAAACAATGTTTAAAGAAGATAGGAAAAAAACGGCAAACATACTTTCCCAATAATTTGGGAAAGAAATGAAAAGAAAAAGAAAAACAAGTTAAAAAGTAATCATAGGGGTGCCTGGGTGGCTCAGTCGGTTGAGCAGTCGACTTCGGCTCAGGTCATGATCCCACGGCCCGGTCCGTGAGTTCAAGCCCCGCGTCGGGCTCTGTGCTGACAGCTCGGAGCCTGGAGCCTGTTTCGGATTCTGTGTCTCCCTCTCTCTGACCCTCCCCCGTTCATGCTCTGTCTCTCTTTGTCTCAAAAATAAAAATAAAACGTTAAAAAAAAATTAAAAAAAAAGCAATCATAAGTTACTTTCCATTCTCAATGCTTAGCACAATAGCCGGCTTTTTTACAGAATTAAATATATATTTTGAATAAGTACACACACACACATACACACATGTACTTACACTCATATACACACATGTACACACACATGTACACACACATACACATATACATATTGATTTTGCTCCACTTTTCTCAGGATGCTACATTTTAAAATAGGAAAACATTAAGCAAAATTACTTTATGAGTTAAATGTGAAGCTATCTACTCAAAGGGATCTTATGTGCTGGTTTTCCCAAGTCATTTTCAGAATATCCCTGTCTTTGTTTAACTATTAAAGCACTCCCTTTCATTCTAAACAGTGTACCAGTGTGGGTGATCATTTATTCAGTTAGCTTCATTTTTGCAATATTGCTAGTGGCTTTCAAACTTGACTTTGATTCAATACTCCCTTGAGACTGCTTTGGACCCAGGCCCTAGGGTCTCTGATTTAGTGATTTGGAGTGGGTTTGGCCTACTTACAGCTCTAATTGACTACTGCATTCTTGTGCTTAGGCTGCCCTGAAAAGATACCATAGACTCACTTGCTTTAGCCATAGAGACTTATTTCACACACATTTTAGGGACTGGGAAGATCAAGGTGCCAGGTTCCTGGTGAGATCTCTCTTCCTGGCTTGCAGGCAGCTGCCTTCTCACTATGTTTTCCTATGGCTTTCCCTCAGTTTGTGCACAGGGAGAAAGAAAAAGAGAAAGATTGCTCTCTTCGACTTCTTATAAATCCACTAATCCTGTCTTGAGGGCCCCACTCTCATGACCTAATCTAAAACTAATTATCTTAAAAATGTTTTTAATGTTTATTTTTGAGAGGGAGAGAGAGAGAGAGAGTAGGGGAGGGGCAGAGAGAGAGGGAAACACAGAATTCTAAGCAGGCTCCAGGCTCTGAGCTGTCAGCACAGAGCCCAACGTGGGGCTGGAATCCATAAACTGTGAGATCATGACCTGAGCCAAAGTTTGATGCTCAACTGACTAAGCCACCCAGGGGCCCCTATTGGGAGCTAGAATTTCAACATAATGAATTGGGGTGGGGGGAAGTACACAAATATTCATTCCATCAATGATTTAAGAAATTGGGCCTCAAACAGGGAGACCAAAGAAAGAGGCAGAACATTCCAAATAGGTAGGTGGCAGATATGTTTGTTTTTGTTTATTTTTTTAATGCTCATTTATTTTACTGGGGGGGGGGTCACACAAATTAGTTGAGGGGAGGGGCAAAGAGAAAGGAGAGAGAGAGAATCCCAAGCAGGCTCTATGCTGTCAGCATGGAGCCCAATGTGGGTTCAATCCCATGAACCATGAGATCATGATGTGAGCAGAAAACGAGTCCACAGTCAACCAACTGAGACACCCAGGCATCCCAGAAGGTGGAATTTTTAATAAGCAAAGGAGCTTACATATAAGACTCATCTGGGCAAACTGTAGGATGAATGTATCTCCATAGCCACCCACCAGTAATTTTTCTAAAAGTTTATATAGAGGCCTTAGCTGGGTTCAGTCACATATATGGTCTAGATAGTCTCAACAACACATTACTCTCTCAAAGCTGCTTTCTTAAAAACTGTTTCCACTCTGGGAACGGTGGGTGGAAAGCCTATTCCAAGGACAAGAGAGAGAGTGAGGAGCCTCTGATTGCCTGGGTTCAGCTTGTGGTCAACTGGAGGGACCATCCATGCCCAACAGCCTTAACAAGCCCCACAGGTGAGTCCAATGCATGTGGGTCCAGGACACTTTGAAAAGACAAAACTCAAAAGATGAAGTGCTACCATTATGTATTTACACATTTCATTACCTTTTATCTCCATCTTGCATTGCCAATAAATGAATATACATATGGGAATACATACATGCACACAGACGACAAATAATATGCAATGGTAATGTTTATTTTTCAAAACTGTGAAGGTTACACTCTTATGCAAGGCTCGGATAAACTATATTTACACATTCCAAGTAAGAAATCATATTTGTTTGTTTGGCTTTTTCTGTGATATATCCATCTACCTGGTGATTGTACTGTAACTTACTTTTGCCTTCCACATAAACTTAATATGGACATACTTATCTACAACATGACCTGTAAGTAAATTTTTTTTTTTTAGTCTTTTTTTTTTTCAACGTTTATTTATTTTTGGGACAGAGAGAGACAGAGCATGAACGGGGGAGGGGCAGAGAGAGAGGGAGACACAGAATCGAAGCAGGCTCCAGGCTCTGAGCCATCAGCCCAGAGCCTGACGCGGGGCTCGAACCCACGGACCGCAAGATCGTGACCTGGCTGAAGTCGGACGCTTAACCGACTGCGCCACCCAGGCGCCCCAATTTTTAAAGAAAAAATACAGAGCAGCTACATTACCTAAAATTATTTCATTGTTTGATTATTTTAAAGTAAACTCTGTCTTTTCAATGCATGCTAGGCAACTGGCAATGGCATATTCTGAATGTTTGTTGGATAAGCTTCACTAGCAATGTTTACTTCAAAAATTTTAACTGGAAATGTTGCCTCTTATTCTCTTGTGATGCTGGGTTGAATCGACAGGATATGATTACCCTTGTATCATTTTGTTTTGTTTCTTATTAGCTTCCTGGTAAACGATTGCAGGTGCCCCACTGCCTGCAAATTACCTTCTGACTACTGCTTCCCAATCACCATGATATGTAGGGGTCTGTAACTGGGAATTACTCTCTGCTGAATACAAGTTCATAACATTGAAAACTCATCTGTGGTTATAAGCATTAGGTGTTGAACCCGACTCACTGGCCTACCATATGTTTTTGTTCCCTGACTGAGGATATTCCTATATAACAATATATTCTCCAAAATGTTTTCCTGCATTTTTATCCACTATAAAGAACTTAAGATGGAAATGTACAAATCTAGTTCAATAGATAATACTACACAAGACTGCAAAATAAAATTCCTACAAGTTAGAACAAATAAACCAGCATGCACATTCAAATCCATACAGAAACACCTAAGGTATGTATTTGCACTTATAAGAGAAACACGTTTTCTTCCATGTCTAAACTACCTTATGCACTTGAACTCAAAATATGTTTTCTTAATTTGTTCAATTGATGACTCATTATTTTGAAGTCTATTATATCATTACTTAATGTATATTAAAATATACTGGAGTCCCACTGTTTCCTGAATGTGATACAAGTGCACTTAGTAACAGAATTACATGGAATGCCAATTATCATGCAACTTTAAGGAAGCCACCTTTGATCTACCTAATCAGAAAGACGGGAAGTGGGCCCAAAGATCAGTATTTGTGGCAAGTTCCTTCTGTGATTCTCATGAATGATCAAATTTGAGATATTCACCTAGAGTTCAGAAGACAACATATCTGTCCTCAAGATGCTCATTATTTCCTTGGAATATCTGTTTCTTTAAAAAAAAATGAACTGAGACGTTTAGAAATGTTTAGAAGTTTCATTAGTCATCTTTTACATGATGACACTTAAAGTCTTGGTAGTAATAATTCATCTTTCCAACTTCCTTACTGTAGTGTTCTAGGTATCTGGAAGATTCTTTATGTTAGCTATTTGACTGCTGTTTGTTTCGATATTTAGTATATCATGTACTGCTACATGTTCTGTATTTCCCTTTCTGACTTTGTAAGGATAATGTGGCTTCCATAATTTCTTGTCTTCATTGACATTGAATCTATATGTATCCATTAACAACACAGTTCCAGCAATCTATTTTCTTCACTCATCACCAATTCAATATATGCTGAATATGTTTCTGCTCTGTTTAAAATGTGGGATCCAGACACATATAAGACAGAGCTTATGATATTAGAATGCTATGATTAGGGTATTTACTGATAGGGAAATAGGTATCCAAATCTGTAAAGTTAAGTAATACAGAAAATGTATTTCATTAAGTGAGAAACAAAATCTAGATTTCAGAGGTCATAGTTATCAAAATGGATGAGTATGGACCAAAGAGTACTTTGTGGCAGAATGGAATGTTTGTAGGTTATGGAAGGGTAAATGTAGAAGTAGGATCGCCTTGTAAAGAAGGTATGTTCATCTTACATGGTCATCTGATATGAACAAAGGATTTTGAATGTATATAGCTATAGAGATTGGATTCATTGGAAAATGATCATAAGAGAATGGTAGGGATTAGGTTCTCAGTGATTCAAATACTCTGTTTCTCTGTTTTGTTCCTCATGGGATTGGTGGTTTGAATAGCTTTGTTGCTGTCCCTGTAAAGTCAAGACTGACTAAGCTTCACTACTTGTCAGATGTTATTACTACTAGCTATGGCTGAGCAGATGCAAGGTTATCTCTAGAGCTACATTTCCCATATTTGAGACTCTAAAGTGTCAGTGGGTAACAGATTAACTTCAGATATTTATTTCCATTTTTGTTATATAACTGATTTCATTTTTAAAGGAAAAAATATGTATTATATTAAACACTGGCATCCTAGAATTAAAACAAAAACAAAACCCCTCGACATATTTAGCCTCCAGCTATGACTCATGGAATTAACAACCATAAATTCATGAAGGAAGACATTTTTATGTTTTAGTAGGAAGATTCAATTTTCCTCCTCTATATTTTTTCTCTTCCTACCTTGAAAATTGATGGTGATGCATTTTATTTCTCCTGAGGATAAAAGGAGGAAGAATTCACGAGTTTTGAGTACGGACTTAGGTTCTCCTTTCAGGTATATATATCTCATATATTTTCCCCATACACTTCATGAGAGGAAAAGCTCAAAGCTTAAAAAAAAATTCTCCCTAGACCAGAAACTTACAAAACTTTAAATATAACCCAGGACTTCCTGACATTAAAATCCTAACACTACAGTGACATTATTTCAAAGAATTAACCTGTGGCGTCTACAAGAGAGGCTTGACCTGTTTTGAAAGAGTGACAAAAGAGAGGGTGGGAGGAGGGAGAGGGAGAAAGGCAGAGAGAAAAGAGAGAGGAACATCATACAAAAGTAAGTGTTACCATCTCTGTGGATTTAGAGTCATAAATCAGATTTAAGGAGAATATAGTTATATTGATCTATCATCAAAGATACTTCTCATTTTGAATGATTTTGACTTTTTCTTTTTTCCTATTTTATTTATTTTTATATCTGTTATTGGTGTTTCAATGTGATCTATAACTTCAAAAGATCAGTCTTGCTAGTTAATATATTTAACAACCATACTAATAAAATCACAGGGCTGCCAGGGCATTTGTGAAAGCCAAATAGTTTATATATTTTCAGGCTTTCAGCATGACTACCCCATTCATCAAAAATATAATGAGACAGCACTATATGGATAAAATAAACTATGGACTTAAAAAAAACTATCTGGGAATAAATTTCAATGGTGATGATGACAATAATGATAGAACTACAGGCAGTTATTAAGTATTTATCAAGCATTATGAATAATGCTTTATGTTGATCATCACACTAGATTCTCACATCAAATGCCTATGGAAGTTATTCATATTATCCCATTAAAAGAAGGATTACAAGAGTAGAAAGGATAAGAAAACTGCCCAAGGACAGGCAGGTTTGAGATAGCCAACATTCAGTCCGTACAATTCGAATTCAGAGTCTGCTGTCACAATCACTTCCCTATGATTATCTGATTTCTTTTGAGTAGATCAGAGAAAATGCTGCAAAGAGGCTGAAATGGATTTTGGGAATATGTCTGCATCTTGACAATGTGTTTCAGAAACAATGTCTGGTTGCCTTGCCCTGGCCGGATTCTGATAGCGTTGGAATCCAAGTTCTGAATAATGGCAAGAAGATGTCAGACAAATAGTGGGTAATTTTGGGTAACTGAAAGATGTGACCCCAAAAGCTAAGGATTGAGTCTTCTGGACAATAGAAGAAAGAGTGGTCAACTTAGAAAGGAACGATTCATCTTGCTCCAAGAGGCCATTGCCTGTTTATATTCTTTTTGCAGGGAATCAAATACCAATACTGTTAATCAGGGCTGAACTATGATTGATTTGATGAATGCAGTACAATGGAAGTCACATTATTGCATTTTATGCTCTGGACTTAAAAGTACTGAAAACTTCTCCCTTGGTATTTGAGAGCCATATGCTGTCATGCAAGTGGTCTAGCTACCCAGCCTGAGAGAGCACATAGAGAAGCCCTGAGATAGAAAGGGCGACAGATCCATCTGAGCTCCTCCAGCTTTTCTCACTGAGGCACCAGGCGGATGAGTAGACACATCTTTACACATCCGTACAAGTCCAGGTATCAACTGAATGCCACCAAGTAACGGGACCGATGCCACATGGATCAAATAATTACTCAGACAAGCCCTGATAAACTTCCTGATTTCCAAAATCACTGTTGTTTTGAAAACTCCGGGTTTGGGGGTAATTTGCTACACAGCAATGGCATTCAAATTTGGAATACACACACACGCGCGCACACACACGCACACACACACAAATATATATGCACACAAATGCACACACATACACATGCACACACATATAATACATGCACAGACATTTATTACTCATAGTTGGCATTCTAGATCTACCCCAACATTATTAAATCAAGACTATATATTTCCTCAATGTTATTTTTTCTTCCTTTCTTTTCTCTCCCTTCCACCTACCCACCCAAACCTTCTCTCCAGAGTTGGAGTGCATATAAACATACATATACATAAACACACACATTTCAAATATTTCTGCTACGGTGCATATATTCTATTGGTCCAGGTAAAAATTGTATTTGAAAGATAAAAAGAAACTGACCTCCATATAATTGATATGCATTGAACACATGACATATAATTTCTATAAATAATGAAGTTTTTTTTTTAATTTTTTTCAACGTTTTTTATTTATTTTTGGGACAGAGAGAGACAGAGCATGAACGGGGGAGGGGCAGAGAGAGAGGGAGACACAGAATGGGAAGCAGGCTCCAGGCTCTGAGCCATCAGCCCAGAGCCCGACGCGGGGCTAGAACTCACAGACTGCAAGATCGTGACCTGGCTGAAGTCGGACGCTTAACCGACTGCGCCACCCAGGCGCCCCAATAATGAAGTTTTAAGATTCTTATCATCTGGAGATGTGCATGCTATGGAGAATAATATTATTTATCATATTTATGAGACTTTATGCATTATTTTTATTTTCATTATTTTATTTTATTTGAGAGAGAGAGGGCGTGAGTGTGAGTGGGGGAGAGGGGCAGAGGGAGAAAGAGAGAGAATTTTAAGCAGACTTCATGCTCCGTGTGGAGTCCCAAAAGAGCGGCTCAATCCCACAAGCCTGGGATCATGACCTGAGACATAATCAAGAGTCGAACGACTCAACCAACTGAGCCATTCAGGTATGCCTTTTAAGAGATTTTTTAATCAAGAAATTGGAAACATAATTTCAAAGTCTTAAAATATTAGATAAAAATATTTTATTACTAAATATTGAATGTTTGTAGAAATACTCTACCTTAAATAGAAATGCATTTTTGGAGAAAATAATAATGAAATAATAATTAAAAAGAAATCCAGAAGTACTTAAGTATGATTATTCCAAAATACTTGTTCACATAATTTATAAAAAATTGACGGCCTCAAAATGCATATACAAATAAGAAATATTAAGTTTATCACGTAGATATATTATGCCTATTGAAACATTGGCATAGTTTTTTTTTTCTGCTTCTTACTTTCTCCATAATTTATTTATTTTTTCTTTAGTTTTTATTTATGATGCTTAAAACTCATTTAAAAATGTAAGATTCTTTATATAGAATTTTTTTGGTTGTAGTTACCATTTAAGAAAGAATATTTAATATTACTATATTGAAAAATTTCAAATATTTGCTAACTATATTTGAAACCATTAATTAAGAAAAACACTAAAACATTGCTTTATAAATATAAACATATATACCAATGTCTAGTTCTATTAGTAAGGGTATAGTTGAGAACATAGGTCCATAAGTAACTCAAAATTGATGATTTCTCTACAGTACCAATTTAAGTATTACACTATCTGCTTCCTTGATTTTTAAAAGAAAGTTTTATTTTCTTTTTAGAGTAAGATTTTATTTTATGATTCACTATATCATACTCTAATAATTTAAGAAGGCATTGTTGGGGTGCCTGGTGTCTCAGTAGGTTAAGCGTCTGGCTCAGGTCATGATCTCTTGGTTGGTGGGTTCAAGCCCCACATTAGGCTCTTTGCTGACAGCTCAGAGCCTGGAGCTTGCTTCGGATTCTGTATCTCCCCCTCTCTCTGCCTCTCCCCTGCTTGAGCGCTCTCTCTCTCTCTCTCTCTCAAAAAAATAAACATTAAAAAATAAAATAAAAAACAAAAAGGCATTGTCATTTTCAATAAGGTGTTTATCACATTATGCATTCCATATGTATGAATATGTATGTATGCACGTATATTATAAACACATTTTATATATGTCACATATAACACATATGCAATACGGAAGCAAATTCATATACCCAATCACTAAAATTACTTTAAGATTTCAAGGTATACATATTTATATGTTTATTTTTTTTGGCACATAATCTAACACTGAATCGTTAAGGCAGTGGTGGACAATTCAAGTGACTGAAGTTTTGAGAATAAAAGTTAAAGAATGTTGTCAGAAGATTAAAGTATATTCAAGAAGCAACACAAGAAAACTGCAAATGTAATTTTAGAATATAGTAAAGTAATCCCTTGGCCTTCAAACACGGCCATGAATTCTCCTTGCTTTTGATCTTTTAAATATAAGTCTAATGTAAAAATATAACAAATTAATCATGCAACCATGCCACTGCCTATATTTTTCTGCAAATTTAAGAATGGTAAGAGGGTAACATGTTTGACAGTATTTGGAGGAAGATATTAGAAGGATTGTGTAAACTTGACTAGGAATTCAATTGTATATGTCTAATTTTCATTAATTTATAGATAAATTTATTATTAATTAGTGATCGATGAGTACCCATTGTGGCTCCAGTATCACTGAGAGGCAATATGGTAGGATCATGTGAGTTGGGACACAAGTTATGAATATCCCTTACATGCACAGAGGTGAGTCACATAAAGTAATAGGAACATTAAGTAACTCAAAGAAACATGAATGTTTTACAGAAAGAATCTTATTCCTGGGAAAGAAGTTTCCTCATGTATGAAAGCCTCATCTGTCCACATTCTTGAATGGTTTAAGTGAGCAATAATAGTATCCAGGGTGTACTCTTACCATCTACTAGATGTAAGTGATGTAGAAAGTTAATAATCTGGTAACATGTTTCACTAGAAGCTAAAGGATAGTAACACAATGTACACCATAGCAGGGTGGGTATCACACTCTAATTTAAATGGTAGTCACAAAATACTTGAGTGCTTGAATTATGTAAATGCAAAATGCTGTTGTTTTTACTGTGTGACAGAAAAATGATATAGGATTTATTACTTTTTTGATTACTTGAGGCATGGAAGCTGAATCCATCAGTATGTGAACAGATATTTGGTCTTTTGATAAAGAGAGTAAACAGAAAGTCCTGAACACATGAAAGATGAGGCTGGAAAGATATTTCTTATAGGATTTGTAGAGTGGGGCTTTTAGTCAGTATGTGAATATTTTTCTAGGAAGGGATTCCTAGGCAAGAAAATGTAGCTAAGGAGCAAACATTAAACATTCGTTTTATTCTCTCTGGCTATACAATTTTACTGTGTTTTCCTAATATTTGGATTCATGGAGTAATATGTTGTTGATGGGTGAAATTGCAACCATGGAAAAGGAAGCAATGATTAAAAAGTGATAAATATGTCATGCTGTTGATTGCTGAGAATACTAGATAATTTGATATGTTGCTCAAACGAGAAACTTGGGTTAATAAGATAGATTTATTGAGAGTCTGCTCAACAGTAGGAAAGAAAACCAACAACAACAATTAAAAGATAATATCCTGGATATGTTGGGTACAGATATGAACAACCAAATAGTAGAAAGTTTCCACCAAATGTTAACTTTTATTCTATTTCTCCAGTGAGCATAAGATCATAAACTGGTAGGTTAGTGAAAGCTAACAGGTATTGGAATTCTTAGAGCTCTCTGTATTTGTTCTGTGAAAGGTGTAAACACCTCTTTAATCTTTGCATAACACATGCTATATAATGACTGTCATCTAAAAAAAAAAAGTATACAGAACCTGAATTTATGCAAGTTCTTGTAGCCAAATTTGTGAAAAGAGTTATCTATATATAATAGAAAATAGTGACTGAGTGAGGATTTGGGCACAGGGTATTTATTAGGGATCAACGGTGAAGGATGGAGAGGGAACGCAAAAGGACAGAGGATGATATTAGTCTGGGATGCACATCCAACAACATTTAGGCTAATGTGGCAGGGATGTATTGCCTGAGGGTCCAGTCTTTATACATCCAGCCTTTATACAACCCATCTCACTCAGTCACTAGATGAGGGTTGTCCTGGAAAGACATAGCTTCAGCAAGGTGTCTATCAGCACTTGAGATAGATCTTGAAGGAGCTGACAGCTGGCAGTAGGGTGTGGATCACACTCCCCAGCCTGGCTGCAAGTCCTTCCTCAAAGGACACTCAGCATCATGCATCTGTTTTTACCAAACAGTAACCTTACTTTGCTTCCCCTAATTTCTAGTGGAAACTCTCCACGTCTTTATAGAAGCTGTATACTACACTGAAAATGCTCATGTGATCTCACTTTTAAGAGTTAGTTCCCTTGTTGCCAAATCCATTGAATAACGTCCACTCTCATCTTTCCATCAGCAAACTGGCCACAGAGTACTATCCCTATGTTTTCCGAAGACTTCATTTGTCCTGTCTTCCTCAATTTTACTCACTTCTGTTTTGTATTGCCATTGCTCTCATTTACTTATTGTTATACTAACTTACTTATTAATTTTGACAACAATTTGTCCTTTTCCACTAGAATAAAATCTTCACAGGGCGAGGATTTTTATTCGTTGTGTTTTCGTTGCTGTGCCCTCATTACTTAAAACAATCCCCAACCCATAGCTGTCCTTAATGAATATTAGCTGAATGAGTAGAGTGCTTTAAAACCCACGGAAATGCATCGGAGCATCAAGTTTTGAATTTAGAATAATACTAGACAAGATATAAAACAAATAAACCTACTAAATTTAATTTACCTCCTTTGAATATTAAATGTATAAATTTTCCAGGGCTGCTGCAACCAGGTGCCACAAGCTGAGAAGCTTAAAAACAAAATTTACTGGGGCACCTGGGTGATTCAGTCAGTTAAGAGTCCAACTCTTGATTTTGGCTCAGGTTGTGACCTCACAGTTGGTGAGACTGAGCCCTACATAGGGCTCCACAAGCCTGCTTGGGATTCTCTCTTTCTCCCTCTCTGTCTCCCCCTCTCCTACTCACTCTTGCTTTCTCTCAAAAATAAACAAATAAACAAATAACTGCTTCACAGTTACAGAAGCTAAAAGTCTAAAATCAAGGTATTGATAGAGTCAGTTCCTTCTGAGGTCGGTGAATGCTAGATCTGTTCTAGGCCTTTCTCTTTAGCTTGTAAATGGCCATTTTCATCCTCACATGGCATTGTTCCCACATCGTCACATCCTGTTTCCTATGAGAGTATCTCTATGTCCAAATTTTCCCTTTTCATAAGAATATTACTAATACTGTATCACGGACCATCCTAAGACCCCAATTTAACTTGACTACTTCTGTAAAGACCTTATCTATTTCCAAATAACGCCACATGCTGAGGGTTAGGAATCCAACATACAAATTTGGGAGTGTGGCAATTCAACCTATGACACTAAGCAAAACAAAACAAAACAAAACAAAAACAAACAGAAAAACAAAAAAACAAAAAACGGATCATGCCAAGAAAAAATAAATATATATGGAATATGTAAGCTTGTTCTTTGAGTCTATACTAGTGAAATTCTTTAAGCAAAACCATAAGAGATAGTTTGACCCAAAAGGGATTGGTGAAGATACCCTAAGATAAGAACACAAGATATGAAAAGATATGTAAAAGAGTCCAACGTCCAAGTAAGATGGAGCTAGAGAAGGACCTTTTTGATGGCAGCCTGAGGGATCTGAGGTTAGAGATTATACAAGCATATGAGCATGAAGAGTGGCTTTGGACTGATCCTTTTATCCCTTTATCTATGAAGCCAGTCCTTCCCCCAACTAGTAGCTATACAGTGCCCACTGGAATCCAGCCCTGTATTAGAGACAGACAAAATCACTGCTTTCATGAAGCTTATATTCTAGAGAAGGCAGATTAGTGAAAAAAAAATTTAAGCAAAATAATTACCTACATTATATGTAGAAGCTTAGGTTGTATTGATTGCTGGGAGGGTGGGGGGTGTGTGAAGCATCTAGTTTGGGCTTGCCGTTTTAATGAGGAGTGTAATAGCAGTGTGTTGGAGTTAGCTAGGACTGGATCACAGGAGCAGATTGTTCAAATTTCAAGAATTTGAGAAGCTGGTTAGTAAATATAGCCATTATTAAAATTAAGTAGTAAATTTACAATTCAACATCGTATTTAAAAAAATAATAAATACTGAAAACTCATCACTTTCTAATTGAATTACTATATTTTACTATTATTTGTGCTCTTGGTGTCATTTATGTCTATTTTATCTATATTGTCAAAATTTTATAGAATGGTGTTATACTTCTGATCCTTTCCTAACTCCATATTCTGTGGTGTCATCTTAGTAATTTGAAAATCATTGGCAGGGGCGCCTGGGTGGCGCAGTCGGTTAAGCGTCCGACTTCAGCCAGGTCACGATCTCGCGGTCCGTGAGTTCGAGCCCCGCGTCAGGCTCTGGGCTGATGGCTCAGAGCCTGGAGCCTGTTTCCGATTCTGTGTCTCCCTCTCTCTCTGCCCCTCCCCCGTTCATGCTCTGTCTCTCTCTGTCCCAAAAATAAATAAAAACGTTAAAAAAAAAAAAAATTAAAAAAAAAAAAAAAAAAAGAAAATCATTGGCAGTGTAAGTATTTTCACAAGGGAGTTCAGCAAATGCTACTAAATCAAGGTTCCATTTACTGATTCAGTGATTGCCTAGACCTGAGAAAGTAAAGCATATTAAACTCACATGTTTACATGATTACATGTTTACATGTTTACAAAATTACATTTTGAATACATGAAAAGTTGATGAAATATTTTAAGGAAAACTTAGAAAAATTATTCATGTAATTGATGAAAAAGTGAAGTACATACAGACATCTTTTAACTACACGTTAATATAAACAAAAAATATTAACCAGCACTCAAACTTATTTGTCAATGACCTGAGCAACTTCTTTGCTGAATTAGCATTATTTATTTTAAGATTCTGGCAATATTCGTTGAGTTACAACAATAGGTGGTGAATGGATGCAATGGTTTGACAAAAAAAATCAACACAAGCATCCTGTTAGAATCAATAGGCTATGTGGAATTTACCATAAAGTGTAATGCATGTTTTATAACTGTAAATTGGGTGTTTCATGTCTTTCATACCAGTAAAATGGCAATAAACATATGTACTTATATAAATGCATATATATATCTGGTTGTTAAATATTTACTAGCACACCACTGACTGCTAGGGACAAATAGACTTGAAAGAGGTGACAGAAAAGAGTTACAGGCAAAAGGAGTAACATGTACAAATGCTTTAATGTGGGCGCTCTCTAGATGATTGGAGGGAAATTTGCAAAGCCAGCATCTCTAAAGCAAAAAGAACAAGAAGAGATGAGATCAGAATGTCATGATGGGTCAGATTACTTACAGACAGGCACATTATTGTAAGTCCTTCAACTCTGGCCATAAATGAGATGGGAAGCCACTGGAGGCTTTGAACAAAAGCATGACATGATTTGATCTATTTTAATGTGACTGTTTTAGCTGCTGTGTTGGGAAAAGACTGTGGAAGAAGGGTGGAATTAAGGAGGTAGGTTAGGAGATATTTACAATAAAGTTAGTTAAAATATACGTGAAGAGATATGGTTAGAAACGGGGTATATCTTGAAGGTAGGGTTTGCTGACGGATAGATTTGTTATAGGAAAGCAAAACAGTAATGGAGTATAACCCAAGATTTTTGGACTAAATAAAAAAAGCTGTGAGAGCATTGTGTGGGGAGTAGTTGGAGTTCAGGAATTTGACTTTGGACTTTGTCTGCGATATGGGTCCAAGACATGGGGCAGAGATGTTCATTTGGCACACATAATGTTCGTGTTCAGAGGAACAGTCCAGACTAGCCTTATAAATGTGGTCAGCATAAAGATAGTACTTGAAGCCATTAAACATGATGAGATTAGCAAAGGAATGAGTGTCCAGAAGACATTCAAATAGGCCAGGGAGTTTGGGAGAAAATATGGAAGTAAAACATAACCAGTAATCATTGAGAAAAGAAACCAAGAGAATGTAACATCCTAGAAAAGTATTTCAAGGAACAGAAACTAATCCAACGTGACAAATGCTGTTGCTAAGTCAAGTCTGATGTGATCTGAGCAGTGTAGGAAATGAATGGAAATCAGGGACACCATAATGGGAAACATGGCAGTCAGATCTAAACTTAACCATAGGTATGAAATGAAGAAAAGAATATGTGAGACAATTTGGAGTAAATTTTTAAGGACAAGACAACTGATTGGATGTAGGGTAGAAGGGAAGGGGAGTGATTTAAATGTCTCTTGATTAGTTGGCTTAAGGAGTGGGGTCAGTGACAAATCTCTCTACAAGATTAGAAGTAGAATATAAAGATCAGTGAAGAGAGTGTTAATTCATGGCTATATTGACTTTTATGTGCTTAAAAGCTATCTATGTGAAAAAGACTGATGAGTAGTTGAACGCATTCAGTAGAAAGGTCTGGGTTGGCAAGTCAGGATAATAATGATAGTTATAAAGAGATGAATAGATATAAACTCACTCTTGCCCAACATAATGAAGAGAGTGCCACTTAATACAATTGATGGCCTAAATTGCTCTCTATTGAGTCTTCATTCCGTTCATTGTATACTAAAATTTTAATAATCAGGACAGAAAATAAAATATTTTATGAAAAAACAGGCAAGTGAGATAAAAAATCAGTGCATCTAATTTTAATGCATATAAAACAATAAAAGACTTTTAACTGAATATAATATTGTTCTGTTTCTTCTATAAATATGACTATTGGATGGACAGAATTAGCAGAGTTACTCCTTTATGTTAGCAAGATATGAGTCTGGTTTAAACAAAAGTATGAAAACAGCTGGACTACACTGAATCTTCCTCAACCATATTTGGAGGATTTTTGCACAATATAGGGATCATTTAGAGACTCTTAGAAAAGTAGACAACACGTCCCAAAAGTGGAAGAAAAAAATTAAGGTAAAAAAGCTAATTTAAGAAGGAGGGGAGTAGATTATTTTTTTATTTTTTTTTTTAATTCCTGATTTAAACAATCCATCTACAATCCCAGTGCTGCCATTCATGTATTAGTTATCAACGTGGCTCTTCCTTTGTCAAGCTATAACCTACATGAAACCTGCCAACTAGAATTACTATATATAGACTCTGCCCTATTGTAGCTTTCTGTATTCCATTAAATAGCATACACGATTAGGAGGAATCCATTGTTTTATTGTTGTTGTTGTTTGTTTGTTTGCTTGGTTGGTTTGGTTTTTGGCTTGTGCATGTTTATGTGTTTTGTTTTGTTTTTGCAGCTAAGAATGCTTCCAGGGTGTAAGGTGGACCAGGATCCTACAGTTTGGAGTAGCCACTTTCTATTTATCATTTCAAGATCTTTCTTCAACCAATAACTTGCCATTCACCAGCTTTTCATTTTGTTTCTTAGTAGGGGGACAAGGTGGGGGGAAAAAAAAAAGAACTAAGCACCTAAGGCAGCCTAGGAAGAAAGTAGAAAATACCACATTAATCAGTGTAATGTACTCCAGACTGAATACAAAGATCTGGTTCCCTGAAAATATTTGGGAATTCTCTGTACAGAATTATTTAACATTTGAAGAGTGATTTATATTAGAGAGCAAGATATAATCAGAAAAGGATATGGAACAAGGATTGAACTAGGGAGGCAATTAACATGGCAAATGATGGCTGAGGAAGAAATACTAAATGGGGCATTGATTTAGTTATTCAGAGACTTTTTCTATTAAAACAAACCCAGAAATCATATCACTTTTGTTGATTTAGCACCTTTTGCTGCTTATTTTAATACTGTTCACTCTTAGGGTCCAGAGAACCTATAAATGTCTTTCCACTGATTCAAGTACCATTCATCAAAGTTACAGCATGAGCTCACTAGGCAAGAGTTTACACATCTTGCTTTGATTTCCCTTCCAGAAATAATTCTAAAAGGAATTAACTAAAGAGAGAGCACCAAATGTGAGCACAGGTAAGCCTGAGATACTTAATGTGTATAGATAATTGAGACAGTATATCTAGTTGGGATTTTCAGGTATTCTCAGTTAATTTAGAAGAAACAGAGTAATACACATGAGCATAACTCTTTTATTTTACTCTTTCTTTATGTTACTTGAGGTCCAAAATGATTATATATTGTCAATGTTTGTTTTGATTTATAATAGAAATTTGTTTACTCAAGCCTTGATTTAATATATTAAATTTATATATATATATATATATATATTTATATATATATATATATATTACTTCTTAATATCTCCTTTATGGGAACTTTAGCAAGGTCACTGAACCAACCAGTCATTTCCCAAACTCTGAGGCTATTTTCAGATTATAGGCTGGGTCAAGACACTTTACAATATACCAGAACAACATTCAGAGCTTTGTTGAGGGACTTATAAAGTATCTAAGGAACTTACATTTTACTCATAAAAAATAAAGACAAGATATTATTGTTTTTTTGAAGTATTGAAGAAATACAGATAGCAATCATCCAATAACATATTTAAAATCACTCAGAGAATGATGCCTGGGTGGCTCAGTAGGTTAAGTGTCTGACTTTGGCTCAGGTCATGAGCTCACAGTTTGTGAGTTAAAGCCCAGCATCAGCCTCTGTGCTGACAGTGGGGAGCCTGGAGCTCACGCTGAGTTCCATGTCTCCCTCTCTGCTGCCCCTCCCCGACCCCTGCTCGCTCGCTCTCTCTCTCTCTCTCTCTCTCTCTCTCTCTCTCTTTCTCTAAGATAAACATTTAAAAAATAAATAAAAACATAAAATCACTCAGAGATAGTAAGTGCCACATGTTGTTACTGTCATTAAAATTTACATTTGTAATGAACTATTTGAAAAATATCTTGTATTCAGCCATAAGAAAAGCATGAAATCTTGCCATTTGCAGCCACATGGGGGGACCTTAAGAGCACCACGCTAAGTGCCCTAAGTCAGAGAAAGACAAATACTGAATGTTCTCATATATTTGTAGAACCTAAAATCAAAAAACAAAAACAAAAACCTCACAGATACAGAAAACAGATTGTTGGTTTCTAGAGACAAGAAGCGGGGAGTAGGTAAAATGGGAGAAGGAGGTTGAAAGGTAAAAACTTATTTATAAAATAAATAAGTCACGGAGGTGTAATGCACAGCATGGTGACTATAGTTAGTAATACTGTGTTGAATATTTGAAAGTTGCTAAGGGTAGATCTTAAAAGTTCTCATCACAAGAAAAAAAAATTAATGATGTAAGGTGACAGATGTCAACTAGACTTAGGACAATAAATCATCATTTCACAGCATGTGTACTGTTGGATTATTATGTTGTACATCTAAAAATAATGTCAATCATGCCTCAATAAAAATAACATTACTTATTCCATTTAATATTTTGAAAAATTTACCGTTTTTTTTTTCTATTTTAAGCTCCACTTTTTGATCACCAATTGTCATTGGGTTTTTCCCTTAACTATATTTGTAAAAATGACATACTTAACTTTGGTAATATAGTGTGGTTGACAGTCTAGGGTCTAAAATCAATTGCCTACGTTCAAACCTTGGTTCCACCATTCCCTTGCCTAGCTTTCCTCAGCCATAACATGGAAACAATATTAAATATTTTATTTGATTAATGTGAAATTATATTAGTTAATTCATGAAAACATTTAGAATAATGCATATTACATAGCATATTCTCAATATAGTTATCATCTGCCTTTTTTTAAAAGAAAAGGCATTTCTGTTTTTCAGTTTTGTTAAAAAAATGGGCATATATATATTTTTTTTTTCCAAAGCAAATATGCAAGTCAGAAACTTCACAGTTCAAGAAGTGTTCTCTGATTTGCATTTTCCCCCCAGAGAATTTAGAACCCTGAGCTATTTGTTTCCATCTCCCCAGCACTGGCAGCATCTCAATCCATAGTTCCAGAGGTTTGCATTTTTTATATTTGCAATTCCTGTTACAAATGTATCTTTTGAGGGTTTTGCAAGATGGCGGCTTAGGAGGACGCTGGGCTCACCGCACATCCTGCTGATCACTTAGATTCCATCTACACCTGCCTAAATAACCCAGAAAACCGCCAGAGGATTAGCAGAACAGAGTCGCCGGAGCCAAATGCAGACAAGAGGCCCACGGAAGAGGGTAGGAAGGGCGGCTAGGCGGTGCGCGCTCCAGGGACTGGCGGGAGGGAGCCAGGGCGAGGGGCGGCTCGCCGGCCAAGCAGAGCCACCGAGTCTGGCTTGCGAAAGCAGAGGGGCCGGACGGACTGTGTTCCCACAACAAGCGCGACTTAGCGTCTGGGAGGTCATAAGTGAACAGCTCTGCTCGGAAAGCGGGAAGGCTGGAGGACAAAGGGAGGGAGAGCTGCTGAGCCCCCTGACAACAGAGCTCAGTTTGGTGGGGAACAAAGGCGCTCGCCAGCGCCATCTCCCCCGCCCATCCCCCAGCCGAAATCCCAAAGGGAACCAGTTCCTGCCAAGGAACTTGCTCGCTCCGCGCAAACACCCAACTCTGCGCTTCTGTGGAGCCAAACCTCCGGCAGCGGATCTGACTCCCTCCTGCTGCCACAGGGCCCCTCCTGAAGTGGATCACCTAAGGAGAAGCGATCTAAGCCTGCCCCTCCTGCCCCAGTGCACCTTGCCTACCCACCCCAGCTAATACGCCAGATCCCCAGCATCACAAGCCTGGCAGGGTGCAAGTAGCCCAGACAAGCCACACCACCCCACAGTGAATCCCACCCCAAGGAGAGGGGAAGAGAAGGCACACACCAGTCTGACTGTGGCCCCAGCGGTGGGCTGGGGGCAGACATCAGGTCTGACTGCGACCCCGCACACCAACTCCAGTTATACACCACAGCACAGGGGAAGTGCCCTGCAGGTCCTCACCACGCCAGGGACTATCCAAAATGACCAAGCGGAAGAACTCCCCTCAGAAGAATCTCCAGGAAATAACAACAGCTAATGAGCTGATCAAAAAGGATTTAAATAATATAACAGAAAGTGAATTTAGAATAATAGTCATAAAATTAATCGCTGGGCTTGAAAACAGTATACAGGACAGCAGAGAATCTCTTGCTACAGAGATCAAGGGACTAAGGAACAGTCACGAGGAGCTGAAAAACGCTTTAAACGAAATGCATAACAAAATGGAAACCACCACAGCTCGGCTTGAAGAGGCAGAGGAGAGAATAGGTGAACTAGAAGATAAAGTTATGGAAAAAGAGGAAGCTGAGAAAAAGAGAGATAAAAAAATCCAGGAGTATGAGGGGAAAATTAGAGAACTAAGTGATACACTAAAAAGAAATAATATACGCATAATTGGTATCCCAGAGGAGGAAGAGAGAGGGAAAGGTGCTGAAGGGGTACTTGAAGAAATAATAGCTGAGAACTTCCCTGAACTGGGGAAGGAAAAAGGCATTGAAATCCAAGAGGCACAGAGAACTCCCTTCAGACGTAACGTGAATCGTTCTGCACGACATATCATAGTGAAACTGGCAAAATACAAGGATAAAGAGAAAATTCTGAAAGCAGCAAGGGGTAAACGTGCCCTCACATATAAAGGGAGACCTATAAGACTTGTGACTGATCTCTCTTTTGAAACTTGGCAGGCCGGAAAGAATTGGCACGAGATTTTCAGGGTGCTAGACAGAAAAAAATATGCAGCCAAGAATCCTTTATCCAGCAAGTCTGTCATTTAGAATAGAAGGAGAGATAAAGGTCTTCCCAAACAAACAAAAACTGAAGGAATTTGTCACCACTAAACCAGCCCTACAAGAGATCCTAAGGGGGACCCTGTGAGACAAAGTCCCAGAGACATCACTACAAGCATAAAACATACAGACATCACAATGACTCTAAACCTGATCTTTCTATCATAACACTGAATGTAAATGGATTAAATGCGCCAACCAAAAGACATAGGGTATCAGAATGGATAAAAAAACAAGACCCATCTATTTGCTGTCTACAAGAGACTCATTTTAGACCTGAAGACACCTTTAGATTGAGAGTGAGGGGATGGAGAACTATTTATCATGCGACTGGAAGCCAAAAGAAAGCTGGAGTAGCCATACTTATATCAGACAAACTAGACTTTAAATTAAAGGCTGTAACAAGAGAGGAAGAAGGACATTATATAATAGTTACAGGGTCTATCCATCAGGAAGAGCTAACAATTATAAATGTCTATGCGCCGAATACCGGAGCCCCCAAATATATAAAACAATTACTCATAAACATAAGCAACCTTAGTGATAAGAATGTGGTAATTGCAGGGGACTTTAACACCCCACTTACAGAAATGGATAGATCATCTAGACACACGGTCAATAAAGAAACAAGGGCCAAACATGAGACATTGGATCAGATGGACTTGACAGATATATTTAGAACTCTGCATCCCAAAGCAACAGAATATACTTTCTTCTCGAGTGCACATGGAACATTCTCCAAGATAGATCATATACTGGGTCACAAAACAGCCCTTCATAAGTTTACAAGAATTGAAATTATACCATGCTTACTTTCAGACCACAATGCTATGAAGCTTGAAATCAACCACAGAAAAAAGTCTGGAAAACCTCCAAAAGCATGGAGGTTAAAGAACACCCTACTAACGAATGAGTGGGTCAACCAGGCAATTAGAGAAGAAATTAAAAAATATATGGAAACAAACGAAAATGAAAATACAACAATCCAAACGCTTTGGGACGCAGCAAAGGCCGTCCTGAGAGGAAAATACATTGCAATCCAGGCCTATCTCAACAAACAAGAAAAATCCCAAATACAAAATCTAACAGCACACCTAAAGGAACTAGAAGCAGAACAGCAAAGGCAGCCTAAACCCAGCAGAAGAAGAGAAATAATAAAGATCAGAGCAGAAATAAACAATATAGAATCTAAAAAAACTCTAGAGCAGATCAACGAAACCAAGAGTTGGTTTTTTGAAAAAATAAACAAAATTGACAAACCTCTAGCCAGGCTTCTCAAAAAGAAAAGGGAGATGACCCAAACAGATAAAATCATGAATGAAAATGGAATTATTACAACCAATCCCTCAGAGATACAAACAATTATCAGGGAATACTATGAAAACTTATATGCCAACAAATTGGACAACCTGGAAGAAATGGACAAATTCCTGAACAACCACACTCTTCCAAAACTCAATCAGGAGGAAATAGAAAGCTTGAACAGACCCATAACCAGCGAAGAAATTGAATCGGTTATCAAAAATCTCCCAACAAATAAGAGTCCAGGACCAGATGGCTTCCCAGGGGAGTTCTACCAGACGTTTAAAGCAGAGATAATACCTATCCTTCTCAAGCTATTCCAAGAAATAGAAAGGGGAGGAAAACTTCCAGACTCATTCTATGAAGCCAGTATTACTTTGATTCCTAAACCAGAGACCCAGTAAAAAAAGAGAACTACAGGCCAATATCCCTGATGAATATGGATGCAAAAATTCTCAATAAGATACTAGCAAATCGAATTCAACGGCATATAAAAAGAATTATTCACCATGATCAAGTGGGATTCATTCCTGGGATGCAGGGCTGGTTCAACATTCGCAAATCAATCAATGTGATACATCACATTAACAAACAAAAAGAGAAGAACCATATGATTCTGTCAATCGATGCAGAAAAGGCCTTCGACAAAATCCAGCACCCTTTCTTAATAAAAACCCTTGAGAAAGTCGGGATAGAAGGAACATACTTAAAGATCATAAAAGCCATTTATGAAAAGCCCACAGCTAACATCATCCTCAATGGGGAAAAACTGAGAGCTTTTTCCCTGAGATCAGGAACACGACAGGGATGCCCACTCTCACCACTGCTGTTTAACATAGTGCTGGAAGTTCTAGCATCAGCAATCAGACAACAAAAGGAAATCAAAGGCATCAAAATTGGCAAAGATGAAGTCAAGCTTTCGCTTTTTGCAGATGACATGATATTATACATGGAAAATCCGATAGACTCCACCAAAAGTCTGCTAGAACTGATACAGGAATTCAGCAAAGTTGCAGGATACAAAATCAATGTACAGAAATCTGTTGCATTCTTATACACTAACAATGAAGCAACAGAAACACAAATAAAGAAACTGATCCCATTCACAATTGCACCAAGAAGCATAAAATACCTAGGAATAAATCTAACCAAAGATGTAAAGGATCTGTATGCTGAAAACTAGAGAAAGCTTATGAAGGAAATTGAAGAAGATTTAAAGAAATGGAAAGACATTCCCTGCTCATGGATTGGAAAAATAAATATTGTCAAAATGTCACTACTACCCAAAGCTATCTACACACTCAATGCAATCCCAATCAAAACTGCACCAGCATTCTTCTCGAAACTAGAACAAGCAATCCTAAAATTCATATGGAACCACAAAAGGCCCCGAATAGCCAAAGGAATTTTGAAGAAGAAGACCAAAGCAGGAGGCATCACAATCCCAGACTTTAGCCTCTACTACAAAGCTGTCATCATCAAGACAGCATGGTATTGGCACCAAAACAGACACAAAGACCAATGGAATAGAAGAGAAACCCCAGAACTAGACCCACAAACGTATGGCCAACTCATCTTTGACAAAGCAGGAAAGAACATCCAATGGAAAAAAGACAGTCTCTTTAACAAATGGTGCTGGCAGAACTGGACAGCAACATGCAGAAGGTTGAAACTAGACCACTTTCTCACACCATTCACAAAAATAAACTCAAAATGGATAAAGGACCTAAATGTGAGACAGGAAACCATCAAAACCTTAGAGGAGAAAGCAGGAAAAGACCTCTCTGACCTCAGCCGTAGCAATCTCTTACTCGACACATCCCCAAAGGCAAGGGAATTAAAAGCAAAAGTGAATTCCTGGGACCTTATGAAGATAAAAAGCTTCTGCACAGCAAAGGAAACAACCAACAAAACTAAAAGGCAACCAACGGAATGGGAAAAGATATTCGCAAATGACATATCGGACAAAGGGCTAGTATCCAAAATCTATAAAGAGCTCACCAAACTCCACACCCGAAAAACAAATAACCCAGTGAAGAAATGGGCAGAAAACATGAATAGACACTTCTCTAAAGAAGACATCCGGATGGACAACAGGCACATGAAAAGATGTTCAGCATCGCTCCTTATCAGGGAAATACAAATCAAAACCACACTCAGGTATCACCTCACGCCAGTCAGAGTGGCCAAAATGAACAAATCAGGAGACTCTAGATGCTGGAGAGGATGTGGAGAAACGGGAACCCTCTTGCACTGTTGGTGGGAATGCAAATTGGTGCAGCCGCTCTGGAAAGCAGTGTGGAGGTTCCTCAGAAAATTAAAAATAGACCTACCCTATGACCCAGCAATAGCACTGCTAGGAATTTATCCAAGGGATACAGGAGCACTGATGCATAGGGCCACTTGTACCCCAATGTTCATAGCAGCACTCTCAACAATAGCCAAATTATGGAAAGAGCCTAAATGTCCATCAACTGATGAATGGATAAAGAAATTGTGGTTTATATACACAATGGAATATTACGTGGCAATGAGAAAAAATGAAATAGGCCTTTTGTAGCAACGTGGATGGAACTGGAGAGTGTGATGCTAAGTGAAATAAGCCATACAGAGAAAGACAGATACCATATGGTTTCACTCTTATGTGGATCCTGAGAAACTTAACAGGAACCCATGGGGGAGGGGAAGGAAAAAAAAAAAAAAGAGGTTAGAATGGGAGAGAGCCAAAGCATAGGAGACTGTTGAAAACTGAGAACAAACTGAGGGTTGATGGGGGGTGGGGGGGAGGAGAGGGTGGGTGATGGGTATTGAGGAGGGCACCTTTTGGGATGAGCACTGGGTGTTGTATGGAAACCAATTTGTCAATAAATTTCATAAAAAAAAAAAAACAAATGTATCTTTTAACCACGTTTTCTACAGGTTATTATCCCAAAGTCCACTTATTTCCCCATCATTCTTTCTGATTTTCTTTTTGGTGAATGTAAAGCTTTTATGCTACTTCCAAACCCAGGGTTCTTTCCTTTAAAGACTTTTTCCTTTAATCTGAACTATATTGGCAGGCCTTTATTATACACGGTCATGAGTCATTTATCTCCAGGTACGTGCATATATACATAATCATGGATACCATCCATGTGCTGAGTATAATGTTAAAGATAATTTTTGCAGCCATTTCACTTGTCACCTTCCTGACTTACTTTGGTCCTTGCTTACCAAAATATAGGTTTATGGAACACTTAAAAAATCTACTATTTCCCATCTTTTCTTTTGAATTTGGTCACCACCACTTAGGTGAAGAAGAAGAACTTTATGTGTCCCACCCTCCCTGTGTCTTAGGTGTGTGCCTTCCATGGAAGCGTCGCCCCCATGCCTTCGTGCATGTTCTCCAAATGACTGCTGTCTGATTCACAGCAGCCCGCAAAGATTGCTCTGATTGCTGGAAGCCTCGAGGTAGAGAACACAGTGATGTCCCAAGTAGTGGTCAATGCAGTGTATTTATACTGTATTAATTGGTCTCCAGTGTGCATACCTAGCTCCTTGTCCTAAAGAAAATATAAAATTCTTATATGTTCTGGTCTCTGTGATGTGTCTTTACCCTATAGTAGATTATATATTGCCCTCAGATTTTACATTACAGTTCTCACAAACAGAATTAATAATGAAGCAAAGATATCAGCTAAATCTCTGTCAACAGATATTAAATGCGGCCTGTTTCCTCCGATTGCATTTTGCATGTTAATACAACCAAATTCTAACAAATTACAAATCACCAAAATCATTCAGTTAATGCCTTCAATGAAGCAATCAATTCAGGGAGCATTGATTGCATTATCACTTGCTAAATACTTAGAACAAATAGGGATACAGAGCACAGTCCCAAAGCAGGTACGTACACAGATTAACTAGCATGACTTTTTTTAACATTAGATAACATGAGTTCAATCTGGATTACTTCAAACACTGTTTTAAAAATGGATTTAGAGAACGAGATGTGGAAGGGTTGGATAGCTCCTAATTAATATTTAAATTATTTTCTGGCTGCTGAAACATGTAGGCTCTCACTGAAATGACGGGGAAGACCCTGGATATAATTATACTGTTCGATTAACTTCCTACTTGTACCTTGGAAATGTTGGTCACATTCAAGCCAAGCTCTTTTTCCCTGAGGTATTCTTGTAATGGCACGTAGGAATTTAAGATAAAGGAAAGGATTTCTCTCATCTAATATCATATTAACGCTATTTCTGCAGAACTATTTATACTGTGTGAAAGAAAAAGCTTATAAAGAACTATATTTTGATACACAACCATAGCATTACCTCGTAGAGCAAGATGATGTGTTTTTTTTCTTTTTTCTTTTTTTTCTCCTTTTCCACACTAGACATCGAGGCAGTGCTGAAAACAATGTATTGATTAAAAGCATGGGCTCTGAAGACAGACTACATAGAGTCCAAATCCTATTCTCACTGATTAACCATGTGACTTTAAGGAAATTCATTCTCCATGACTCAGTTTCCTCCTTTAGAAAATGTGGGTTATGACTGTTTATCTTGAGAGACGGCTGTTGTAATGATTAAATAAAAGAGCATGTGAGAAGCGCTTAGAAAGCTGCCTAGAAAAGCATAAGTGAAATCATAGACAAAAATTAGTATTGTCCTGTTTTTATTATACTACATGTGTCAGGATGACCAGATAATATAATAAGTTTATGGGAAATATTCTCTCAGAGAAGATGCTTGGATGAACATTGCTCTCACAAAGTTTTTAGTATTTTGAAGTTTACCAAGCTTTGTAACATGATGTAATTTTTAACTGAAAATGGACCTATGAGGGGAGAGATTATGATATTTATGCATTACTCCCAGTTTGTTGATGATGACAAAGGCACAAAATATCAAATAAATCATCTATGGCCTAACTCATCTAGGCCTATGTAACCAGAAATGCCTACCAGAGTATTTTATATTTTACTATAGTCAACTGCTTTTTTTTTTCAATATTTACTTATTATTTTTGAGAGAGAGAGAGGGAGGGAGGGAGGGAGAGAGAGAGAGAGAGAGAACGTGAGCTGGGGAGCTAGGGAGGGACAGAGAGCAAGGGAGATACAGAATCCAAAGCAGGCTCCAGGTTCTGAGCTGTCAGAACAGAGCCCAACATGGGGTTGGAACTCATAAACCCTGAGATCATGACCAGAGCTGGAATCAGATGTTTAATCAACTGAGTCTCCCAGATACCCCATAGGCAACTGTTTTGACATATGAATATAAGATCTCTATGTTGATGTTTAGTCTTTAGGTGATTCTTCTTAGATTATGTAAAAATAAAATTTACATATGCCAATGCATGTGGGAACTCTAGAAATTGTCTTCCAGGTTTAATTTTCATGTCAAAGAGGTTGCTATTGTGCTTTTTACTATTATTATTATTATTTTTTTTTTTCTCTTTGAGCAACCACTCCTGGAAGACCACAACAAACTAGAGATGAGTGTTTGTCAAACTCTTGGTAATACAGTCCTTTATTATTGGATGTTGTATTTGATGGTTGGAAATATACGTGGCAACTGGAGGTTAAATCTAATGAATAAGTGATTTAGGTAGATGATTATTTTTTATCATTTTTAAATTTTTTTAAAGTTTATTTATTTTTGAAAGTCAGAGATGGAGTGCAAGGAGGGTGGGGGGCAGAGAGAGAGGGAGACACAGAATCCAAATCAGGCTTCAGGCTCTGAGCTGTCAGCACAGAGCCCAACATGGGGCTCAAACTCACGAACCATGAGATCACCACCTGGCCAAAGTTGGATGCTCAACCGACTGAGCTGCCTAGGTGCCACAGAGATCTAGGTAGATGATTATGATGTGTTTGAGCCAAAAAATAAATAAATAAATAAATAAATAAATAAATAAATAAAGGGAAAGAGTATAAATTCTTATGAAGCAGGCTTTGTGTGTGTGTGTGTGTGTGTGTGTGTGTGTGTGTGTGTGTATCAATCTACCCATCTTTTGAATTATTTTACCTTTTTGTTTTGTATTACAAATTATCTCTGAGTTTGATTTTGAAAGAGGCCTTCAAAGATATGTTTAAAAACCTTAACATGGTTTTACAGAATATAATTCTCCAAAGTAATTGCCTTGAAGAGTTACAATCATTTTTATGTGTTTTGGCAGAGGAAAAATAGACATTCCCATTAATTTTTAGTCAAAATGTGTATTTATTACAGGTGATGGCAGCAAGGGAAAATTTCCTCAAAGTAAAGAGGAATTTTTCTCTTACTAAAGTGCCAATGAATTGTGAAAAATTACCCATAAAACCACTATTTGCTGAAATAGACCTGGCTCAATCGATGATTTTCAATTACCAAGTTAAAAAGCCCTCCCCTGATTTTTATATAGTCTGATTCGCTTAGGGCAATAAACACTACAAAAAAGGATTATAAGCTGCAGATTTTACAACTAGGTCTAGAGCTTAATTAATAAACATTAATCACTCTTTTAACGGTTCAAAAACCATGTACAAACATTTTTCCAACCCAAAATGATACTTTTTTATTTGTTTTGGTGAAAGTGTTTTACTTTATTTTTTATGTTTTGTAAATGTTCAGTCAACATAATGTACCTTGAGAGTATAAAGAAATGTGTTGGTAATTTAAATTTTACTTATTTACCTGTAAAAATTTTGATTAGCAATTTTCACATACACTCCTATCTCTAATCTCCAAAATGTGTTATCAATACACATTAAATTCAAGCTATTTTCATTTGTAGAGACAAAATGACTTACATAAACTTGTGGAATTACCATAGTCGCTAAAAGAAGAACAAGAATAAAATGCAAAAATCATGATGATGTGTATTCTTTGATGAATCTCTACTCCTATTGGCAATTTGCAAGCATGAAGTTTTTTGTTTTTGTTTTTGTTTTTACCTTTTTTACATAACTATGGATTTACCTTCTATAAGCATTGTGATTCTTCTCTTTCAGCCAGAAATGAGAGAATAAATACCATCTTCTCTCAAGCAAAACTGGAAGAAAAAGACTGAATCAAAACCATCTGTGCCTCTTTTCTTAATGGAGTTTTGCTCCTCTGGGGAAAATTAAAGTAGAGCTTTTGGAAATCTGCAAATTGTAGGTAGGGTTTTTGTTGTTGTTGTTGTTGTTGTTGTTGTTTGTTTGTTTGTTGTTTTTGTTTTTGTTTTTTTCCGGAGAGATTCTTTTTATTCCTGCTAAAGTGGGAATACTATAAATGCCGATAATAACCCTGAGCCTTTACTTAATACAGAACTTTGTTTTGTCCTTGACTCCACACTCCTGATCCTTATGTCTTGCTCTAATTGCTTTTCTTATTCCATCACAGTCACCACCTTCTAGCAAGATGTGTAATGTTATTTTTATTATGCTTTTATTGTTTGTTTTCTGTCTTCCCTTCACCACCCCCAACAACTAGAATGCAAGCCAGGTGGTCATGGATAAGGATCTGTTTTGTTTGCATGCATGTACCAAACACATTAGTGGATGCTTGACAAGTAACAAGTTGTCAGTACATCCCTGTTAAATGAAATAACAACTTAATACATGACAAGATGATCATTAACGTGGCCTGCATCATACCAGGCACCATAGCTTTTTGCAAAATTCTTAGACATTTTATAGTCAAAGTGTAGTGCTTGGAGTGAGTGACAGCATCAGACTCCAGCACTTGCTGGAAATGCAAACCCAGACCTGCCAATTCTGAATCTGCACTTTTATTTTTCATAAAACCCTGTACCTTACCCTTGGTAATATCATTAACAAAACAAAACAGAACAAAGCAAAACCTTTGGGGAGCCTGGGTGGCTCAGTTGGTGAAGTGTCCAACTTTGACTCAGGTCATGATCTCACGATTCGTAAGTTCGAGTCCCTCATTGGACTCTGTGCTGACAGCTCAGAGACTGGACCCTGCTTCGGATTTTGGGTCTCCTTCTCTGCGGGGGATAAGCTTAGAAATCTCCCAGGCTTACACCAATGGGTTAACAATGCATAAGGAAATAAAAAGCCATAGGATGTTCACACCTGAGTTTGGGTAAACAAGACAAGGCAACCAAGAATACGGAGGTGCAAAGGCACCCCAGAATAGAGAAGAGGTACAGAATCCCCAGAATAGAGAGGGAGAGGCAAAGGCCCAAAAGTAAGGTATATTTTTGTGCCCAATACATAGGTATATGAAATAAACAAGATTAGATATTCAGGGCAGAATTGTCCCCCAATTTAGTACTGTAGCAAAACCTGTTTTCACAGGAGGAAAGGACCAAGTTAGGTAAATAGGTGAATTGGGCTATAGACCGCTGCACTGCAGGTGAAGCAGCCCAGAGTAGAGATGATTAACCAAAGAAAATGTGCCTTGTTAACTCTGAGGTTATTTCCCCTATCTGTCTCATCCCCTAGGCTAGCTAAGAAAACAAAGGTGCTGTCGCATGTCCTCTCTAAACAACCTTCTGCCCGACTGCCCGGCTCTCGGATTTTGTTTTGTATTAACCTAAATCCCTAACGCCGAATATCATCAAGACCCCCTTTCCCTCATGTCCACAAGTTAATGTTCACAGATTCATTGTGTCTTTGTGCACATCCATCACCATGTTTGTAAACCTTCTGATCCCAATAAAGACGGGGCAAGGACCCTTATTCGGGGCTCTTGTCTTTTCCTGGACATTAAGCCATCTCTTGCTTTTCATCCTGCGTTCCGCTCTCTTGCTAGACAAGAGAGAACTTTAGATACTTAGGACTTAAGAGAGTCTACGACACTTCTCTCACTGTCCCTCCCCTGCTTGTGCTCTGTCTCTCTCTCTTTCAAAAAAAAAACATTAAAAATGATAAAAAATTAAAAAAAAAACTTTCATTATGCAAGTCATCTGGGTCATTTGTTAATTTGTTCCTCTTGTGCCTGTTTTATAGGAAGAAATTCCTCTCTGTTCTCTGTCCTGTCAATATTACAGTAAGTTGGGACCTGCATTTCTTGAGCACATTTAAGTAATTACTGGATATTTTGCATGAACTGTGTAGGTTCAAGCATCGTCTTCCTTTCTAACGTGACTGATAAGAGATAATTGACCAAGTTATACACAGTTTCTTGATTTAGGTCCCAATTTTATTTTGAACAAGTGATTACTGGCTGTGGCTTTTGGAAAAGAGGGCAACTTGAGGAAACCACTCACTTAGGATCTAACTGAATTGACCAAAGAAATGTTCTCATAGGGGAAAATCTACTCAACATGGTAAAAGTGCCATCCGAGCAACATAAGCTTTTAGGGATTAATCTTTAATGCAGTTTGAAAACCAAATGAGAGGCAAATTCTTAGGGATAAAGTGCACATTTTTCCTAATCCTCTGGCATTTGCCACAGGAAACACATAAACAGCGTCTTAGTTTTACGTCACCCACAAACTCTAACGGGTAGGTGCTAGAAGACAGATGAAAGCAATATGTTCAAGACCAGTGTTTTGTGCTGTGTTGCTAAATCATTCTGAATCACCTGTGTCCAGAAGCCTAGCGCTAGCAAAACAACAATAAACAGAAAGCAGATAACTCATTAGAACTGCAGTTCTTTCTTCCCTTGAAGAAGAGTTCAAGGTTCTTCTCTGACATTGTGGGTCACCACTAGGAAGACGTTAGGCTAAAATTATCCCATAGAAGCTGGAAAAATCCAGATGATGAAATGCTGTTTTTTTCTACATATGGATGTTTCAAAAGTAAATAGATAAATAAACCAAAAACAAAACAAAACAAAAAACAAAAACAAAAAACAAAAAAACAAACAAAAACAAAAAACAAAACAAAAGAAAAAAACCACACAGGAAAAACAATAACAGGATTTTTCCTACTATGATATTTTTTTTCCCTCTGTTCCAGTTTGTCTGGTCCCAGTAGCATGTTCGCTGCTGCTGTACCTCTGAAATAGTAATGCCATGTTCTTGCAAACCAGCTCTCAACTTCTGACCCCGGCAAGGAATTTCAACAGCTTTTGGGTTAATAGTGTGCAGCCCCAAAGAGAAGTCACTCATACACTGGAGATAATTTCAGGCTGGCTTCTTCGCATACCAGCTAAGACTCAGTCTTCTAAAATGAGAATGCCCAAGTTTGCATTAGGTCTTTTACTGAAGTTGTGAACTTGGTTAAATTATTAATCTCTTTGAAAAAATAAGTTACTTGATCTCTCTGAATTTAATTATCTGCTATATAAAATCAGATAATAGCAGTACCCGGTTCATCATACCGTTGATAGGATAAAATGAGGTGAAGCATAGGAAATACCTAAAACAGTGCTTGCATGTGATAACTACTTAATACATGTTATCTAATGAGACTGTCATTTCAAAATGTAAGCAGTAGGCTATATGAAAATAACTTATTTCATTTTAAGAAATTGCCACAACCACCCAAACTTTTAGCAACTATCACCATGGTCAGCCAGCACTCATCAACTTCCAGTCAAGACCTTCCACCAACAAAAAGATGATAACTCCTTGAAAGCTTGGAAGATTATTAGCATTTTCTAGCAATGAAGTATTTTTTTAAATAAATGTTTATTCACTTTTTAGAGAGAGAGTGTGAGCAGGGAAGGGGCAGAGAGAGACGGGGACAGAGGATTCAAAGCAGGCTGGGCTCTGACTGCAGAAAGCCTGATGCACGGCTTGAACCCACAAACCATGAGATAGTGACAGGAGATGAATGTGACCCTCAACTGACTGAGCCGCCCAGGCGCCCCACAGTCAAGTATTTTTAAGTATTTTAAAATGCATGTCTGTTGTATTTTTTAGACATAATGTTATTGCACATATAACACACTGCAGTATAACATGCACTAGGAAACCAAAACATTCATCAGCTTGCTTTATTGTGGTGCCCATTAACCCAACCCACAATATCTCCAAGGTAAGCCTGTAATAGAAAGAGATTAAATGAAGTAATTGGATAGAGGATATATAATGAAGGTATAATGAATTGGCTGCAAGGTGTGGGAGAAGTGAAAAATCATAATGGCTTCTTGTTTGTTTTCCGTTTTTTTGTTTTTGTTTTTGTTTTTTCTGCTTATGTGTGTTTGTTTTTGGCCTGAAGAACCAGAAGAATGGGCTTGTCATTTACTGAGATGAAGAAGACTGGAATACAAATTAAAATATGGCCTACATTAAGAAAAATGCATTTCAAAACACGCAAAATTAATTATTGAATCTAAATTAAAAATCTAGAAGCAATAAGCTAACAGTATTAGTACCAAAACATTCCAATTAAATAAACTATGTTAAAAACATATTGTAATTGTCCTTTAGAGAAGAGTTTTAAGAAGCACATAATAAGAGAGAAAAGTTGATATGGAGAAATTTTTCAGTATCTTGTAAGTGAAAACGAAATCATTAAAGTTGATAAAATATAACACAGGCCATGTTCAAAGATAGAAGGGGAAGAGCAAAGGATGGATGAGGATCAGGTACAGGAGAAAACTTTTTGACTATAAGATAATGGATTTTCAGGTCAAAAATGCTTAGTTACTAAGTGTTGCTGAGGATGTGGTGGGAATGCAAACTGGTGCATCCACTGTGGAAAACAGTATGGAGGTGCCCCAAAAAGTTAAAAATAGAACTACCTGCACTACTGGGTGTTTACCCAAAGAATACAAAACACTAATTCAAGAGGATACATGCAATCCTTTGTTTATAGCAGCATTGTCTACAATAGCCAAGATATGGAAGCAGCCCAAGTGTCCATGGATAGATTAATGGAGAGTGTAGTATGTTTATATTTGTATATAAAGTGTATATACATATATTTATATGTATATAATATACATATTATGTATGTGTATACATGTATATACATGTATACACATACATATATGTATGTATACATGTATATACATGCATATATGTATGTGTATACATGTATATAGATGTATATACATATATATGTATATAGGTATATACATATATATGTGTACTTGAGTATATATTCCATTATATTGTATAAAATATATAGAAATATAATGGAATATATATATTGGAATATATATAATGGAATTTTATATATAACATAAAAATAATAAACAAATATTTATTATATAGCATATAATATATATATATATATATATACATATGTATAATATAATGGGGAAATATATATAGGAGTATATAATGGAATATTACTTAGCCATAAAAAAGAATGAAATCTTGGATTTCACCATGAATGGAGTTAGATAGTATAATCAAAGTGAAATTAGTCAATCAGAGAAAGACAAATATCATATGATATCACTCATATGTGGAATTTTAGAAACAAAACAAATGAGCGAAGGGGGAAAAGAGAGAGATAGGCAAACCAAGAAACAGACTCTTAACTATAGAGAACTAATGGTTACCAGAGGGGAGGTGGGTGGGGCATGGTTTAAATAGTTGGTGGGGATGAAGGAGTGTGTTTGTCATGATAAGCACTAGGTGATGTATAGAATATGTTGAATTGCTGCATTGTACATCTGAAATTAATTTAACACTGCACGTTAACCAACTGGAATTAAAACAAAAACTTATCAAAATTTCAAATTAAGTAAATTAAGCTGAAAATTAAATAAGAAATTTAAAAATGTTCTTAGTTGAGAGTGAGAATATGATAAAAGGGAATGTCATTGAAAAAAAAAAACTGATGCAGTTTTTTTTTTCTTTTTTTAATTTCAAACTTAATTGCAGATTTTGGTATATTTACAAGTCCACCTCCCCAGGAAAGAAATGTGGTCTCACAAGATAAAGTTAGAGGAGTTATGGTTCTTACTGACATTCCTAACATAAGGGCAAGAAATGCAAAATTTTGAATCCCTTAGGCAATTAGAGAAAGATGCAATTTAAGGAGGGCTTTGTAGTGGGTCCCAAAGGCCAGACCCAAGCAGGCAGAGGCAATTTAGAAGCAGCAATCTCCTTTCTGCAGCAGCATTTGCTCAGGGAACAGGTCCAGTGAATTGGAGGGTCGGTGCCTGAAAACCTAGGCCAATCCAGCCGCAGATTGATCACGCACCACTCGCTCTGCTCCTGCATTTTCTTTTACTAGTTTTGCACTGATGATGCTATATCATGCAGGAGGTTGGGGGTCCATCCCACATGTCTGAAAACCTTAATTTCTCTTATCAGTATAAGAAAATTGAGAAAATCAGTAAACTATTCCTGTTAGATGAAAACATAGCTGTGCAGGCAGAAAAGATGACATGATGTGCTTTCAGGTAACTTGCTGACAAAACTTTCAATCTACCCATTCGAAAGAGTCTTGGATTCAAGAACCATAGTGAAACATATCTCAGCTAAATTCCGTGTTCATTTAATGCCTTAATTATAGAGAGGCAAAGTCAGGTTAGACATTCTGGAGTGTCTCTTCAGTAACTAAATACTACCAATTAATGCTCACATTTTGTTGTTTCTTTTCAGATTCAACTTTTAAACCAAATACCAGTCTCTAATTAAATCTTCATCTTTCCTCTTTTGGAAAATCTTCACCTTTCGATCTTTTTCCATTGGTACAGGAAATCTCTTTATCTTTGTTGATAAATTATTTTATTATTAGGTGGTAATGTTTTTCATCATTTTGAAAATTCATTAAAGAAAAAGAACTTATGTAGTTTTTTGTTTGTTTGTTTTGTTTTTGTTTTGTTTTGTTTTGTTTCTTGGTGAAAAGGGGTGTTTTTATGAAAGCAGGGGAAAGGACCTGTGGGCAGACAGAGCTGCCCTGTGAGGAATGAATGTTTATGCATTTTTAAGTTGGGATAGGTACAGATAAGGAAAGTCTCTAAAAGGATTGTTATATGTTAAAGAAGACTTACAAGATCCTAAAGAAAAAAAAAATCTTGATTTTTGAACCAATAACACTTCTGCCTAAATGACTTCAAATATTCTCCTTCTCTCTTAAACTTCACAATAAATCACATTTTCTACATGGAAGATTTCTTTTTCACTTTAAGTTAGAAAATATATATATATATATATATCTATTTAACATTGTTTTTAATGTTTATTTATTTTTGAGAGACAGGAAGAGGCAGAGTGCAAGCAAGGGAGGGGCAGAGAGAGAGAGGCAGACACAGAATCCGAAGCAGGCTCCAGGTTCTGTGCTGTCAGCACAGAGCCCGAAGTGGGCCCGAACTCAGGAACCACGGGATCATGATCTGAGCCGAAGTCTGACGCTTAACCCACTGAGCCACCCAGCTGGCCCATGTATGTCTTTAAATGTAATGAAAAGATTCGCCTTGTTTTGTGAGGCTAGTTATGTATTCTTCTTTTTTATTATTTCTTTCCCCAATGTTTATTTATTTTTGAAAGACAAAAAGAGACAGAGGAGCAAGGGAGGGGCAGAGAGTGAGAGGGAGACAAAGAATCCCAAGCAGGCTCCAGGCTCTGAGCTGTCAGCACAGGGCCGGACACGGGGCTAGGGGCTTGAACTCATGAACTGTGAGATCATGACCTGAGCCAAAATCAGTTGCTTAACCTACTGAGCCACCCAGGTGCCCCAGGTAGGTATGTATTATTGGTGCATCTGCATATTTTACTTACTTTTTCAGCAAGATAGCATTATGGCAGAAGCTAAATCAAGAATTCACAATGCTTTACTTTTCACCCTCCAGATATTTCCTTAATGTACAAGTTCCCTCAAGAGTTTTCTTTTTTTTTTTTTTAAATTTTTTTTTTCAACGTTTATTTATTTTTGGGACAGAGAGAGACAGAGCATGAACGGGGGAGGGGCAGAGAGAGAGGGAGACACAGAATCGGAAACAGGCTCCAGGCTCTGAGCCATCAGCCCAGAGCCCGACGCGGGGCTCGAACTCACGGACCGCGAGATCGTGACCTGGCTGAAGTCGGACGCTTAACCGACTGCGCCACCCAGGCGCCCCAAGAGTTTTCAATTATGGCAGGAAGAAATGCATACGACAAGCAAATCTATAAACCGCTTGTTCTGACCTACACATTAAAAATATTCACATAATGTATACTAATACCAAAGCAGCTTCTTAGAACTCAGAACTACATAGAAAAGCCTTTGCTTTGCAATGTTTGTTAACGTAAAAGACTCTGGCAACCAAGATTAACTAAAAATTAACACTAACAACGCTGTAAGCCCTCTTTTACTTCATCCTTGTATCATATGCTTTCTAAATCAATGTGGGAAGAATGAGTAAATGAAGACAATACTTTCCAGAAAATGTTGTAGGAATAAAGTTGCCAGAGAATATCTCAGGATTAAAAAACAAAAGTATTGCAACAGAATTTCTTGTCAAAGATATTTTCCCATAGCTAGCTGTGCATGTAGTTTTAAAAAAGATCATTAACAATATCGACACATAAAGTAGAGAAAACCTGGCCCTCTGTGCCAGCACCATAACTGTTTTGGGGTCAGAATACCCCATCCGTAGTAGGTGCACAAGATCTCAAGTTCTTTCAGAAAAAGTGTTGAGGGAGAATAAGAACACTTAAACCAGAGACAGAATTTCACCTCAAAATCTCCCCAAAATGGAAACTCTGTGTGAGTCCCATCCAAATTATAAGGCCTGCTTCTGTAATCTATCTGTGATGAGCAACCCATGAGCATATTTAGGAACTAAGCTAAAAGCATCAATCGGCATCTCTGTTTTTATTTGAGGGGATAAAAGTCTGTAATAAGAAGATATAATAAAAACACGAACTGGGAGTGACAAGGATTATTTTGTAAAACCTAGAAGTTCACAGCAAGAATTTCAGAATCAGACAGAAATAGGGATAGCACTCTGTCTTGCTCTTTTTATTAGCTCTGTGAATTCATTTCACCCCTCAGAACAGCAGTTTCCTCATTTAGAGAATGAAAAAAAGAGCTTTTTTTTCTTTTTTTTTTTTTGAAGTTCAATAATTCATATAAAGTTCTTTGTAAGGTTATAAAACTTATCTGGGATTTAAGAAAGCAAGTCATAAATCACACCTATCAATGCTATTCATGCTACTATTAAAATTTTATATAATTTTGCATACAAGGAAAGTTACTAGCCATTTATTTGGTAGTTAAGATTTACCATTAACTTTAACTCATCTTTTTAAATTATATTCGCATGTTGGTGAAGGAAACTGATTAAAATACAATTTTCTTCGGAAGTTTTATTTTACTGGCAATTTTCATGGTATTATCAGTGAGTATTTATTACTTCTTTATGACAGACCGAGTGCTCTGACAGAAATGGGCAAGAGGTTAACATAGCTGCACAGGGAGACGTAGCTCAGAGTGATGGCTGAATCAAGGGAGGGAGGCTTTTCAAGGAAGGCACCAGTTAGCAGTGCCTCTGAGACCATTTTTGATGGAAAAGCAGGCATTAGCCAGGTAAAGAAAACGGTGGAAGAAGTCATCCAAGAGGAGCATCATTTTACAAACAGATGTGAAGGCATATTTTGGAGGAACCATTGGAGGAAACAGTTTATTTAGTGATGTGACACATCATTCTCAAAAGGTAAATGAGAAACAGATCACAAAGGGCCTACTATGTGCTGTAAAGAAGTATAGTTTTATTCTGAAGGTTCTAGAGGGGAGGGAGAGGTGAAGATTGGAGTTTATGAAACAAAAATGAAATGACTGGGTTCTGATTTTTTCAAGTACTGGTCTGGGGAAGTCTGGAACACAGATTGAAAATTCTGACACCACAGGTAACACAACCTTTCAGAGGGACCATGGAGGTGTGATGGCATGTGAGCTAAGGAGGTATCAGGAGTAGCAAAGAAGAGGGGAATTACATCCATAACTAAGATTAGAATTTTATATAATATAGAAAAATATATTTTATTTAAGTTTGGATAAGAGGATGCATTTCTTCACAAGGTCAGTTGGTAGATATTGAAATGGCTTCATACCTTTGGGCACTGGATCTTTGAATGATCTAGATTTGGCTTGTAACCAGAAACCAAACTACTTTTACTCCTTCTAGCCCTTTATATCTGCTTTGTGGCCTAATCCTTTTTTGTGCTCTTAATTAAAACCTCAGACAACCCCATAGCTTTTCAGGTACTCCATATAGTATATATTTTAAATGGTTCCTTGCCTGGGCATAAAAATTCCAGACCAGCATTAATTAGATAACAATAATCTGTTCCAAAATAGCAGACCCCAAGCCTGGATCCACTCAAGGCCTGAAAGCCTCCACTGGGACATGCACTTGTCAGTTTCTTCTTGCTTAGTCATTTTTTCCCTACTCCCTAGTTAACTGTTATTTTAAGCCGTTCCAGAATCTGACCCCCAAAAAGGGGGAGGATCACTAAAAGCAACACAATCAAACGTGGAAGAGTTAGCTGTAATCTTGAGTTGGTACCCTCTCATCATTGATGTATCCTTGCTGGATCTTTCTTTGGCATCATTTGTGTGAACCTGCAAGATCAGTCATCTTGACACTGATAATGTCCAAAGCTGCTTCCGCACCTCACTTGGCACTTCTCTTTCATCCTTTAGGTCAAAGGTACCTAACACTTTTCACATGGAGGATTATTTTAAACTTTTAGTCAGTACTCATGAGCAAGATTCCCAAGTATTCATCTTGCTACAAGTAAAGGTTTGGTCTTTTCTCTCAGCCATCTTGACCAATGCTTGGAGAGCTTCTTCTACTGGTCTTCAGGGCCTTCAAGCTCCAGTGAGCCCAGGACATACTTTGGCTGTGAATACCTTGGACCTTCCTTTATTTGGCTTCAGGTGAAGGGAAACATTCCATGCCTTTGTCCAAGATGGAATGAAGAAGTGCTTGATTGGCAGGATGCTGCCTATTTTCTGTAATAAGGGCCTCTTTTCCAAATTTTCAACCATCACCTCTCTTAGGGGATGCAGCTGTGAGGCAAACTGATGCTCCCCAAATGACACTTGAGTCATCCCTTTTGGATGTATAGACATCTCCGGCTTGTAATTAGGGCGTGATGCAACAGGGCACTATTGTTTTTCCGTCAGCCTTTATTTAGTGGCCTCTATGAAAACGTTGAGACAATGAGATGAGGCTCACTTACGGAGGCCTTTAAAATTACGGAGGCCTTTAAATCTATTTATTACGGAGGCCTTTAAAAATAAAATGTCTGTATTTTTATCCTGTTTGATTCCTGTGAATTTTGTGTTTTTCTGTTCCTTTGGTTTTTGGGGTTTTTCGTGGGACGGTATAAAGGTGAGGAGGAAAAGACGTGACAACATATCTATAATATTCTGTTCCTTCTCTTATATAATGTAGCTAAAATAATTCCTTCCTACATCATAGGTTCTTGACAGTACTTTTCAATATGTACATTATATGTGTATATATGAGATTAATTATATGTATATGTGCATGTATAAATTTATGTGAGTATATATGTTTATATATGTAGGTTTCAACATATAATAATACAACATGATACACATACATGTGTGTGTATGTATGTATATACCATACTGTGTATATATGTATATATGGATATGCACATACATCTGTACACATAACTCCATGAAAGTGACAAGAGATACATATTGTTTGCTCAAGAAAAATTCCACTAAGTCTTCTAAAATCAATCACTGCATTTGATAATTAAATTCATTTCATATTATAAATATTAAAATTGATGTAAAAGGAATATAATATAATTTTATAAGGGTAGTTTTCTAAATTATGTTTTTTTCTTAAAATTGATCTTAATATTTGTAGGATACATTATTTTGCCTTTTCATATATTTGCTAATGTTTAAATACTACTGATATGTTGAAGTCAACTTTTTCTTTTTTATATATGTAGCCAACTAGCGCTCTGTATATTATCTAAACGCAGGCAATGGCAGTTGGATACATCATGCTAATCAAGTACCAGAGTAGATTTCAGATGGCCCGCCCCTCTCCCATGTTTGATATAAAACTTCCAAATGGCAGGGAGAAGCGACAACAAACCCCAGAGTGATGCTATGTGATTGAGAGAATCAGTTATCCTGGTGTCACTAGAGGCAAAATCAATTCATGTGTTCTGTCATCCTTAGAAAGTACTCTCTAACATGCTGTCAGCAATAAATTTTACAGGATTTCCCCAAAGTCAATTGCTCCTTCTATTTGGGATTAAGATGAAAGCAAATTGATTCTTCCCATACATAGAAGAAGCATGAGAGAAGAGATACTTGTCTCTACTCACTTTTTTTTTTTTAACTGACAGATTTCTCCTGGCTCACTCATCTAAGGTCCTTAGTAATTGAAATTCTGGCTGGGAAGTATATTCAGGCATAATCAACATGAATGAAATTTCCCTTAGAGTTACCTTCCATGCAAGTAGGCAGAAAATTTATTTCTGAGTAACTTTTTTTTTTTCTGAGCACATTATAAAAAAGACAAAACTTTCTTACATCTTAACTGGAATATCATATCAGGATATCATATCATCTTCAATTTTATTTCACTCCCAAACCTAGTGATAATCACATTTTTGTCTTTTTCTTTAATTGAACACATTCAGAATCAGCATTTCAAATCTTTTAATGAACTTTGTCCTAAAATATAAACTCTTTATAGAGAAGACACTTTTGAAATCAATCTAAGACCGTTTTCATTCAACCAAACAACCATAGGTGGATTGTGCTGCCATTTAAACAAGTTCCACTGATATGCACAGACTATCAGGGAAGTGTGGATATAGGAAAACATTTTCTTTTTCCTTTTGAGTAGCATACATATGTAGACGAATTTAAGAGATTATAACTGAATTAGATTTTGCTAAAAACATATAAATATACACAATGTTAGGTGGGAGTGACCAAAGGTTACCAAAAACGAAAAGAAACAAGCATTCAAAGATAGAAACTGATGAAATATTATAGAAGATACTAAATGTCTGCTGACAAATCTATGCATTTATGCTGCCCAGTCCTTTGACATTTATATAAAGAATAACAAATGGAATTAACTTTCGTTAAGTATTATAGAGTGTCTAGTGCTAGATTTGGTTCCAAGTAAAACACTAATGTCTAAACTAAAGATAGAAGCTGGAGCGATAATAGCAACATGGCCTAATATGGCGTCTCTCTCTTGCCATGCCCATCCCCCCCCCCCCCAACAGTAACAGTTGGGTTTCCATCCATGGACAAAAGCATCTCTGTGGGAGCTGTGGGATTTAGGACCATACACCAAGGGGACTAGGAGGAGTCATGCCCACCCATACATTGGGTAATTGGCTTGTAGACCTCAGTCATAACTGTAAACCCTGCATTAGCCCATGAGTTGGCTTTAGCCCCTCTCAGCCACTATCTGGAAGTCCCTGGAGAATACTGTCTTAGACAATTACTCACAGATGAGAGAGTGTTTGTGGAAGTCCAGGTTTCCAGCAGAGAAGTTCCAGTACAATTGGAGGGGAAAAAACCCAAACAAAACAGAACAAAACAAAACGATGAGTTTGGACACATTGAAGAGGGTAAGAACAATTGCATTTCTCCCAAGTCACCCTTCCTCCAAGGCGGTATGACTCAATCCCAAAAGACTTCTCAGCCTGTGATTATCCCATGAGGGAAAGGGAGCTAGTGAGTGAGTGCCCGGCTTCCTTGCCGGTGATAAGAGGGTAGGAAAAGTCTGGGAGAGCAGCAAATGAGACTATAGAAGAGCATTACGGGGAGGCAGATCTTACTAAATGCATCACAGACTCCATCAAGAAGCTGGCTTATGAGGTGCTGGGGGTGCATTACCTGTTGATTCCCTCAGATAATGCACAGGCAGCTCTATCCCTACACAGGCCTCACTCTAATACTCCCCGACACTGTGTCCAGCTCTATGTGTGCTCACAAAGTTGGGAAGGCAGAGAGCTGGTGAGAACATGCATAAAATCAGCCTAATCTGTGGGCCACAAAGAAACCACAAACTTGAATTTTAGCTTTCTCTTGGGAAAGCAAAGGGAGGCTGTTAGCATTTGGCCTGTTATGTTGCAGGATCAAGAGAAGGCATACAAATTCAAGAATTCTACCACAAAAGGGACCAAAATCCATGAAGCAGGCATATCCACAGAAGGGCCAAGAAAGTCTCAGAATCTCTAGAATGGCTAATTATCTCCTAAGGTCCTTCAGTAAAGACTGGAAGAGGTAATTATACTGCCAATGCAGAGATAGCATCCAAGACTTCAAGAGATATGAAAAATCAAGGAACCTTTACAGCACCAAAGGATCACAATAGTCTTCCAATAGCCAGCCCCAAAGACTTGGAGAGCTGCAATTTACCCCCAAAAGAACTCAAAATAGTTGTTTTAGACAAGTTAAATTAGCTACAAGAGATTACAGAAAAACTATATAATGAGTTCAGGAAAACAATACATGAACAAAACAAGAAATTTACAAAGAAATAGAAATCATGAAAATGCACACAATCTGGAGTGGAAGAATACAACAAATGAAACGAAAATCTCGGGACACCTAGGTGGCTCAGTCGGTTAAGCATCCGACCCGACTCTTGATTTTAGCTCAGGCCGTAATCTCATCATTCATGAGTTCAAGTCCCACATCAGGCTCTGCGCTGACAGCACAGAACCTGATTGGGATTCTCTGTCTCCCTCTCTCTCTGTCCTTCCCCTGCTCGTGCTCTCTCTCTTAAAAATAAATAAATAAACATTTAAAAAAAGAAATAGAAATCAATAGCAAAATGTGTCAAGAATAAAAAAAAAATCTATGAATTAGAGTCAGCAATTTTGAAATTATCCAGTCAAAAGAACAAAGAAAAAGGAATAAAAGTGTGAAAAAGCCCGTGTGATGTATGGGATAACATCGAAAGAAACAATCATCAAATACTGCAGTAGAAAAAGAGGGAGAAGAAGGCAGTAAACTTATTTAAATATGGCTGAGAACTTCTCGAATCTATAGAGAGATTCGGATATCCAAGTTCATAATGGCTGTAGGTCATGAAACAAAGAGATTGTTTCATGAATTAAAGAGATTTCCTCGAAGACAGATTATAATAAAACTGTTAAAAATTAAAGATAGAGAGGTCGTCTTTTTTAGCCTATCAGAAGATTTCTCAGCATATCTTTACAGTCCAGGAAAGAGTGAGGTGAAATATGCAAAGTGCAGATAGAAACAAACTGCTAACCAAAAATATTCTCTCTGGCAAAACTATACTTCAGAAACGAAGGGAGGATAAAGACTTAACCAGAAAAACAAACAAAACAAAACACACAAACAAACAATCAAAAAACTGAGGAATTTCATCATCACCAGACCTGCCTTACAAGAAATGATGAGAGAAATACTTCAAGCTGAACTAAAAGGACAGACATTACTGCCATGAAAACATACACAAATATACAACATATTGATAAAGGGAAGTATACAGTTGGCTTCAGAACACTCACATACTGTGATATGGTGGTGCTAAAGACTTCATTCTAGTGTCAAGGTTAAAGGCAAAGATCTTATGTTTTTTTTTTTTTAATGTTTATTTATTTTTGAGAGAGAGACAGAGTGCAAGCAGGGAGGGGCAGAGAGAGAGGGAGACACAGAATCTGAAACAGGCTCCAGGCTCTGAGCTGTCAGCACAGAGTCTGACGTGGGGCTTGAACTCACTGACTATGAGATCATGACCCGAGCTGAAGTCAGATGCTTAACTGACTGAGCCACCCAGGCGCCCCAAAGACAAAGATCTTAAAAATAACTATAGCTACAACAATGTATGCACAAATGAATTCACGATACAGAAACAGACCAATTGTGACATCCAAACATAAAAGAGGGAGCAAAATGTAGGGATTTTGCATGTGATCAAAGTTAAGTTGTCATCAGCATTCTGTCTATAGATATTTTATGTAAGCCTTATAGTAACAACAAAGCCACAACCTCCAGTAGATACACATGAGTTAAAGGAAAGGGAGGCGGAGCATAGCACTGGAAAATCATCATTTTGCTAAGGAAGGCACAGAGGGAGAAATGAAAAAGGTTAATAACAAAATATCCCCCAAATAATAAGATGGCATTAATAAGTTCTTACTATTAATAATAATTTTTAAAGTAAAGGAATTAAATTCTCCAATTAAAGGTATAGAGTGGCTAGGTGGGATTGGGAGAGGGCAGTGGAGACCCAGCTATATGCTGCCTACAAGAGACTCACTCCAGCTTTAAGGACATATATTGGCTCAAAGTGAAAAGATCAAAATAGATATTTCATGCAAATAGGAACCAAAGGAGAGCAGGGGTAGCTATACTTCTATCAGAAAAAGTAGACTGTAAGCCAAAAATGGTAAAGAAGAAACAAAGAAAGTCATTATATAATTATAAAGGTGCCAATTCATCCAGAGGATATAACAATCATAAATATGCACCCAACGTTGAGCACCTAAATATACTAGAGAACACTAACAGATCAAAGGGAAAAACAGACAATACGATCATAGTAGCAGACTTCAGTACCCCACTTTCAACAATAGATAAATCATCCAGACAGGAAATCAATAAGGAAAAATTGGACTTGAACTATACTGTAGATCAAATGGATCTAACAGACATATAAAAACATTCTATCCAACAGCAGCAGAATACATATTATTCTCAAGCACACATAGAACATTCTCTACGATGAATCATATGATAGGTCACAAATTTGCAAATTTGAGAGGATTAAAATCATACTAAGTATCTTTCCCTATGGCAATGGTGTAAAATTAGCAATCAATAACAAAAGGGGAAAAGGAAAACTCACAAATATGTAGAAAGCAAATAAGACATTCCTGAACAACTGATGGGTCAAATAAGAAATAAAAAGAGAAATTAAAAAAAATATATATCATGAAGCAAACAAAACTGACCACACCAAAATTTATGGGATGTATTTAAAATCATTCCAAAAGGGAAGTTTATAGGGATAAACATCTCCTTTAAGAAAATACATTACAAATTAACAACCTTATTCTGTACCTCAAAGGACTAGGACCAGAAGAACAAACTAAGTCCAAAGTTAGCTGTAAGGAAACAATAAATATCATAACAGAAAGTAATGAAATTAAGACCAGAAAACAATAGAAAAGATCAGTTAAGTCAGAGTTGTTTATTTGAAAAGTAAATGGCATTGACAAAATTTTAGCTAACAAGACTAAGGAAAAAAGACAGAAGTCTAAAACAAAATAAAAAATAAAGTAGAGATGTTATATCTTATATTACAGGGGGAAAAAGATTATCAGAGATTACAATGAAGAATTCTACAGCAACAAATTGTATAACCTGGAAGGAATAGATAAATGCCTAGAAACATAGAAGTTCCTGAGATTGAATTATGAAGAAACAGAAAATCTAAATAGACCGATACAAGTAAGGAAACTGAATCAGTAATCAAAAATCTCCAAATAAAGAAAAGTCCAGGTCCAGACTGCTTCCCTGGTGAATTCTACCAAATATTTAAAGAAGAATTAATCTCAATCATTCTCAAACTCTTCCAAAAAGTTGGAGAGAACACTTCCAAACTCATGCTACAAGACCAGTATTACTCTGATACAAAAGCCAGACAAGGACCCTACAGGAAAAAAAAACAAAAAACAAACAAAAAAACAAAAAAAAAAAAACTACAGGTCAACACCCCTGATGAATGTAGATGCAAAAGAATTTTAACAAAATGTTAGCAAACCAAATCTCACAGCACATTAGAAGGATCATACACTCTGACCAAGAGGGATTTATTTATGTGATACAAGAATGTTCAACAAACACAAATCAATACATGTGACACACAGCATTAATAGGGAGTTAAAAATGATATGGTAATCTTGGTAGATGAAGAAAAAGCATTTTATAAAATATAGCATCCTTTCACGTTAAAACTCTTAACACATTGAGTAGAGGAGGAACTTATCTCAAATAATAAAAGGCATATATGATAATCCCATAACACATACTCAGTGGTTAAAGAGCAAATGCTTTTCCTCTCAGATCAGAAACAAGGTGAAGATACCCACTTTCCCCACTTTTATTCAACATAGTACTGGAGCCATCAAGCAAGAAAAATAAACAAAATGCACCCAGCTTCACTAGGAAGAAGTAAGCTTGCATTTATAGATGATACGATCTGATATGATCTAATATGTGGAAAATCCTGAAGACTTCACTAAAAGACTATTAGAACCAACCAACAAATTCAGTAAAGTTGCAGGCTACAAAACTAACATACAGAAATCAGTCACATTGCTATACACTAAAAACAAAATATCGCAAAAGGACATGAAGAAAACAATCCCATTTGCAATAGCATCAAAAACAATGAAGTAATTGGAAGCTTCACCAAGGTGGTGAAAGATCTGTAAACTGAAAAACTGTGATAACAGAAATTGAAGAGGACACCAATGGAAAGATATTCTGTTTCTGTGTTTATGAACTTGAAGAATATTGTTTAAATGTCCACATTACCCCAAGTTATCTATAGATTCAATGCAATCCTTATCAGATTTCCAATGTCTGTTTCACAGAAATAGGAAAAACAATAATAAAATTTATATGGAACCCCCCAAAAAACTAATAACCAAAGTAATCTTGAGAAAGGACAAAGTTGGAGACATCACACTGCCTCATGAAACTATATTAAAGAGCTATTGCAATAAAAACAGTATTATTGGCATAAAAATAAACACATAGACCAATGGATCAGAATCAATATTCCAGAAAAAAAAAAGTTTGCATGAAAGGTCAGTTAATATTTGACAAGGGAACCAAGAATGCTCACTGGGAAAAGGATAGTCTTTCAGATTCTGGGGATACTGTATAATCATATGCAGAATAACAAAACAGTAATATATCATTCACAAAAATTAATTTTAAATGGGTTAAAACTTAAACATAAGACTTGAAACCATCAAAATCCTAGAAGAAAATATTTTTTGATATATCAAAAACAAGTACAAGTAACAAACACAAAAATCAGTAAGTGGGATTTACATAAAAATAAAAAGTTTTCATGCAGTAAAAGAAATAGTCAACCAAATGAAAAGGCAATGTATAGAATAAGAGAACATAGTTGTATATCATATCTGATAAGGGGTTATTCAAAATACTAAGAAACTTATACAGTAGCTAAAAAAACCCCTCAAAAACAGAAACAATTATATTCAAAAATGTCTAGAGGAACTGAATAGAATTTTTTTTTTCCCAAAGACAACATAAAGATGATCATCCGGTATGTGAAAAGATGCTCAACGTCATTAATCAGCAAAAATGCAAAGCAATGGGGCACCTGGTTGGCTTTAGTTGGTCTCACAACTGACTCTTAATTTCAGGTCAGGTGATGATCTCACAGTTGTGAGACTGAGCCTAGCATGGGACCCTGTGCTGGGTGTGGAGTGTGCTTAAGATTCTCTCTCTCAGGGCACCTGGGTGGCTTAGTAGGTTAAGTGTCCGACATTGGCTCAGGTCATGATCGTGGGTTTGTGAGTGTGAGGCAGTATTGGGCTCTGTGCTGACAGCTCAGAGCTTGGATCCTGCTTCAGATTCTGTGTCTCCCTCTCTCTCTGCCCCTCCCTCACTTGCACTCTCTCTCTCTCTCTCTCTCTCTCTCAAATATAAACATTAAAAAATTTACTCTCTCTATCCCTCTTTACCCCTTCCTTGCTCATGTATGTGCTTCCTCTCTCGCTAATAAATTAGATACATCCATTTGCATACATACAAATCAAAACACAAAAATTACCACTTCGTATCTATTAGACTGGCTAGCACCCAAAGACCAGAAGATACCAAGTATGGGTGTGGATGTGGAGAAAAGGAAATCCTCGTGCACTGTTGGTACAATGGAGAGTCTTTAAGGAAAGCAGTAGGGAAATTCCTCCGAAAGTTAAAAACAGGACTACCATATAATTCAGTAATTTTACTTATGGGTATAAATCCAAAATTAATGAAATTGGGATCTCAAAGTGATGTCTGTACCCCCACGTTCACTGCAGGATTATTCCCAATAGCCAAGATATGGAAACAACCTAAAGTGTCCATCTACAGATGAATAGTTAAAGAAGATGTGGTTTATATACACAATGGAGTATTATTCAGCCATGAGAAACAAGAAAATCCTGACATTTGTAACAACATGGATGAATCTTGAGGACGTTACCCTAAGTGAAATAACTCAGATAAAGACAAATACTCTATATCGGTTATATGTGAAACCCAAAGAGGCAAACTCATAGAAACAGAGAATAGAATCATGGTTTCCAGAAGATGGGAGGGAGAGAAATGGGGAGATGCTGGTCAAAGGGTACAAACTTTAGTCATGTGATTAATAAGAATGCGGGCCTGGGGGCGCTTGGGTGGCTCAGTCAGGGAAGCATCCGACTTCTGCTCAGGTCGTGTTCTCACAGCTCTTGAGTTCCAGCCCTGTATCAGGTTCTGTGCCTACAGCTCAGAGCCAGGATCCTGCTTCGAATTCTATCTCCCTTTCTCTCTGCCCCTCTCCTGCTCATTCTCTCTCTCTCTCTCTCTCTCTCTCTCTCTCTCTCTCTCTCAAATAAATAAACAAAAAATAATAATGCAAACCGATTATATAGCATGATGACTATAGTTAATAATACAGTACTATTCCATATTTAAGTGCTGCTAAGAGAGTAGATCTTGTATGTTCTCACCACAAAAGAGAATTGGTTTATGTGAGATAATAGAGGTATTAACTAACCCAACAGTGGTAATTATTTCTCAATATATATGTGTGTCAAATCCTCACACTGTGTATCTTAAACTTTACACAATGTTATATGTCAATGATGTCTCAATAAAGCTGGGGAAAAAGACACTAATAAAACCTGTGTGTGTGTGTGTGTGTGTGTGTGTGTGTGTGTGTTGTTGAGTGTGTTAGCAGAGAATAACTATTTGTTCATACAACTACCTAACAGCAAATAGGGCTAAAATGATTCTGATACCAGAATACAAACAGTATGGTATGAGGATGAACAGGCAGGGCAACTAAATATATTTTGAGGTTTGGAGAAATTGTTATTGGTCTTGGGACTTGAAGAATATGTAACGTATTAAAAGCCAAGGTTAGGACAGCAATAACCATTTTTGGGGGGGAGAGTATAAAAACTAGGTGACAATTTAGTTAATTAAACCTGGACTTTGTTGTTTACCACCATCAATATACAGTTTACTACCTAACTAGATAAAATATACAGTTTACTACCTATATACAGTTTACTACCTAACTAGATAAAATATACATCAATATACAGTTTACTACCTAACTAGATAAAAATCTCTATGTATATCTGAGATTTTTACTTGGGAGAGAATATATTGAACAAGAAAAAAGTAATAACTGGCAATTGTAAATAATCATTTAAAATCACAATTTTAAAAATAATCTGTATTAAGTGATGAATCACAAAATTCTACTCGTGAAACCAATAGTACACTGTATGTTAACTAACTAGAATTTAAATAAAAATTTGAAAAAAAATAAATTAATCTGTATTATGGGTAGAAGAAAAAAAAGAAGGTGCCAGTGTTCCAGTAACATTATCTCTCCAAATAAAACTTTGAAACATGAAACCCACAATCAAGATATGGTATTGCTAATACTATCATATAAAAGCCTTATAAGATACTCGTATACTCTTAAAAATAATATTTTATGACATTATTTTAAATAGTGTTGAAATTTATAAAGTTAGTTAAAATACGGTTAGTTTTTAATACATATGTTTAGCTATTTGATGCTAATTGTAACCAATGGTCTCTGAAGAAATTTAAAGTTTTCCCTTTCTTTTAAGTATTATAAAGTTGCAAACAATGGATTTGAAAGATAGTTTTGCTGAATCAGCTTTAAATGCATTTCAAACTGAGAGACTATCATTCATCTCAATAAAACATCTTATGTTCAAGAGAATTATTCTTTGAAACCACCTGAAAATCAATAACTCCTCTCACTCTGGGAAGCTGCTGTTTCTTGGGTGAGGTGAGGGCTAGCAATTACCCCTGCAGGAGTTTGTCCTTTCTAATTCTTTTTTTTTCCTTTAAATGTTCATTTATTTTTGAGAGAGAGACAGAGAGACAGAGGGAGAGAGAGTGCGGGTGGGCACACAAGTGGGGGAGGGGCAGCCAGAAAGAGAGAGGGAGGCACAGAATCTAAAGATTTAAAGCAGGCTCCAGGCTCAGAGCTGTTAGCACAGGGCTTGAACCCAGGAACGGTGAGATCATGTCCTGGGCGAAAGTCTGACACCAACTGAGCCGCTCACGTGCCCCTGTCATTACTAACTCTTAACAGAAATGTTTGCAGTTTGCTTGAGGGACTACACGTGGCCAGCTGAGATCTGGAGCAAGAGGGTCTCTTACAACGTACAGCTCTTATCATTAGCATAAAATTCCTAGCCAGGGACAAATGGCAGAAGAGGGAATTGAGGATGCTTTGTATCTAGGATTAGTTTATCTGATTACTAGAATATTTCCTTCATTCAAAATTGAAGCTACTCTTGAAAATATACCTAAACTCATACATACCTATTCTCCTGCAACAGTTATTTCTTTGCTTTGCTTTATTCAATTTTCTTGTACTGCAACTTAGCATCCATGTTTGTTTTGTTTATATGTTTTTTAATTCCTTTTTTTTAAGTTTATTTAATTTTGAGAGAGAGAGAGAGAGAGAGTGTGTGTGTGTGTGTGTGTGTGTGTGTGTGTGAGGGGCAGAGAGAGAGAGAGAGAGAGAGAGAGAGAGAGAGAATCCCAAGCAGGCTCCAAAGTGTCAATGCCAAGCCAGATGTGGGGCTTGAACTCCCGAACCATGAGATCATGACCTCAGCCAAAACTGTGAGTTGGACGCTTAACTGACTGAGCCATGCAGGTGCCCCAAATACGATGTCTGATGTTTTTTATATGTGGCATAGGAGCTTAAAAGTCTATTCTTGCAATCAAGTGATGCCCGCATGTGAAGTCATGTGGACACAGGTGAATGTTTTGTATGACACCTCATGCTCTGTCCAAGAGGTGACTTCCTACAACATTGGCTCTTGAGGAAAACAGCTTAAAAACTGTGTCTCTGGGCAATTTTCTTAACAAGACCTAGTTTGCCAAACCCTAAAAGGGGAATGACAGCACAGATGACCAAAGAACAACTCAAGGATTAGGAGAACCGATTCCCTACACAGTAGAAATTCATGTATAACTTTTGACTGCCTGAAACTTAATAGCTTCTGTTGATGAGACCCTTAATGATAACATAAACAATCAGTTAACATATATTTTGTATGTCATATGCATTATATACTATATTCTTACAATAAAGTAAGCTAGATAAAAGAAAATGTTATTAAAATCACAAGGAAGAAAAAATACATGTACAGTGTTGGAATACATACATGTATCTACTGGAAAAGAAATCTTCATATAAGTGAACCCGTGCAGCTCATATCAGCATTGTTCAAGGGCCACCCCTATTTACTTCCTTAGCCTTCAGTACTATTTACTTATATAAAGTAGACAAACTGCCTATGAAGCTGTTTGGAACAGAGGAGGCATCCCTGATGGTAGTTATTAATACTGATAACAAACTACCAATTGTTTTAATAAACAGTTAATTGCCAATTGCTGATACAATTGCTAATGATAAACAGTACCAAGTATAAGGAAACTTCTTTTGTCTGGTACATTTATTTGATAATCATAAGCTTCTAAAATATTTAAAAAAATATTTTCGCCATCTGTCTTTTAGAAAATCATGTTAATATTGTAAAGTCACATTAAGCTGTTATTTGAGGCACCTGGGTGGCTCAGTCAGTTAAGTGCCTGACTCCTAATTTCAGCTCAGGTCATGATCTCACGGTTTGTGAGATCAAGTCCCGCGTCCATCTCTGCACTGACAGTGAGGAGCCTGCTTGGAATTCTCTCCCTCTCTCTCTCTCTCTCTGCCCGTCCCTCTCTCTGAAAACTAAATAAACATGAAAAAAATTAAACTATCTTCCTAAATTCTATAGTTAAATAACAAGAGTGACTGTCAACATCATTAGAAGTATTTGGGGGGAACAGAAACAAGAGTGCCTGTGTCGGCTCCTGGTTAAATTACCTTATGGTAGACTCTTTGTAGATTTTTAGGACATGAGTGTGAGTTAAAAGTTCTTTGAAACAAATAACAAAACAGTTACATTACTGTGCATGGGTCTCATATTAAACAGTGAGGGAGAAAAGTTGAAAACACTTGGCAGTTCGGTCAGTAGGAGCTGAACTGTATCCGCAGCACCATTTCCAAATGTTTTAAACGCCGTTAACAAGTATGGCAATCCAGTACCATCCAGGCACTTGTTTCCTATCAAATTTCTTCTTAAGCTGTTGATGATGTCAACATCATGTCAGAAACAGTTGAGAATCTTAAGACAAAATGGCAAACTAAGATGTTACTCTTTTTTTTCTTTTAATATGGGAGAATTTAATTTCTTAATTTTGGCAGTTCGAACTTCCTACTCTTCTTATGGTTGTCTTGAAAAGACTGTTTAATCACTGTAAAATGCTACTAAATACTCACTGGATTCATTGTGGTGATTTTGCAATATACACAAATATGGAATCGTTAGGTTGTACACTTGCAACCAACACGGATAAACATTAGTTTTCAAATTTCTAGGTGGTTTCATGTCACGTTTTCCACAAGAATTCGAATGGAATATTTATTTATTTATTGATTGATTGATCTCTTAGTTCTTATAAGTAGTTTTAATATATATGTATACACATATACATATATGTGTATACATATATATACATATATATACAGACATACACTTCATTATGAGTATTTCTCACTTTTCACAGTGATATACTGACCATGGCTCAGTAAGAATTCCAAAAGTGGCACCTGTGCAAACCTACCAAAGAACAGAAGGCAGCACTGATAAGTGATTTCCGTTTTTTCTGTAAAAATGGGATTGAGTTTTCTGGCTACGATTTAGAATACAGAAAGTTAAAACAAGAAAAAAAATAATGGAAAGAAAGAAAAGAAAAGAAAAGAAAAGAAAAGAAAAGAAAAGAAAGGAAAGGAACAACATTGCCATCGCCAAAACAACAATAACAATAAAGAATGGCTAATCAAAAATATAATAATAATTTCTTTTTGATCACTTCAGAGACCTGAGGCTGCATAGGAAACTGCGAGTTTGAAATTGAAGATTGGAGCTAAATGTCAGTGAGGATTTAGAAGGTCCAAACAATTCTATTAACCAGCTTGGGCTCCTTGATATTTATAAAACACTCTACCCAGTAACAGAAAATACACATTCTTATCAAGAACACACAGAACAGTCAATGAGGCAGACTGTAGATCAAGGCTATAAAACAAATCTTAATACATTTACAAGAAGTGAAATACTACACACAGAGTATGATCTCAAACTAACAACGTTAAATTATAAATCAATAATAGATAACTAAAATATTCAAAAGAATTTGGAAGTTGAACAATACATTTCTAAGTAATCCAGGAATCGAAGAAGTAACCACAAGAGAAATTAGAATAGGTAAATTGAGTTAAAATTAAAAGACAATATTTAGTATGGGCAATGCAACTATAGCATTGCATAGAGAGAAAGTTATAGCAGTAAATAATTACATTAGAAAGGAAAGAACAGTTCAAATCAACAAATCTAAGATTCCACCTTAAGATAAGGAGTATCAGAACAAATAAGGCCTAAAATAAGCAGAAGGAAATTAATAATAAAGAACAAAATCAATAAAATTAAAAATAAATACATTCATGCAGAAAAAAAGGTAATTTTTTTGAAAAAAATGATAAAAATCAATAAACTTCTAGAAAAACTGGCCAGGCAAAGGAGAGAAAACAACATATAAATAGATGATATCACTCCAGATTCTACAAACATAAAAGGAATAATAAAGGACTATGTGAGCAACTTTATTATAAACATTTCAAAAACTTAGATAAAACAGAAATGTTTCTTGAATGGTACAAACTACCAAAGCTCATGTCAGACAAAACTTGAAAATTTGTATCTATCATAGTTGTATCAAACAGAACAGCTTCACTGTGTTAAAAACTTGAAATGCCTAATTCTGTCAAATCAGCTGCATATGTAGTTAGTTGGTCTTTCAACAAAGGAACACCAAGGCCAAACACCTGCTCTGACAAATTCTGTCAAAATTTTAAGACATACAATATATTAAGTCTACACTAACTCTTCAAGACAATAATGTGAGAAATTATGGCCACTTTATTTTATTAAGTACAATTAAAGTGACATCAAATCAAATACAGATAGTACAAGAAAACAAGAAAGCAATACTCCATATAAGTATAAACACAAATGTCCTCTAAAATATGACCAAGCCATAGACAAAAATATATTATAAAAAGAATAACACATCATGACCAAATGGAGTTTTAACTGGGAAGGCAAGATTGATTCAACATTTTAAAATTAGCCAAAGTGAATCACCTTGTCAATCTGCTAAGCAAAGAAAATCAATGTTGTCCTCTCAATAGATACAGAAGTACAATTTGATAATATTTGAAATCAATTAATAATAAAAGTCTCTTACCAAACTAGGAAAAGAAGGAAGTCATTAGGCCATAAGCTTATAGTGAAAGCCTAAAACCATAAAACTTCAATAGAATTCACAGAAAAAATATTTTTTCACTTCAGTTAGGACACATTTTCTTGATATAGCATCAAATATATAACTCAGACAAGAAAAGTTAATAAGATGTACATCAAAATGAAAAATGTCTACTCTTTGAAAGACATGGTTAAGTTAATGAAAAAATTAGACAGTTATATGGTAAAGGAATTTGATAGAGAATTTTTCAAAGTTAGTAAAATATAACAACTCATGTTGTTTTATTTTTAGTTTTTTTTTTTAACATTTATTTACTTTTGAGAGACAGAGAGAGAGCATGAGCAGGGGAAGGACAGAGAGAGAGGGAGACACAGAATCCGAAGCAGGCTATAGGCTCTGAGCTGTCAGCACAGAGCCTGACACAGGGCTCGAACTCACGAGTGGGAAGATCATGACCTAGCTGAAGCTGGAGGCTTAACCAACTGAGCTTCCCAGGCACCCTGGTAACACCAGTTTCTTACAAAGATATAAAGCAACTGAAATCCTTGTATGTTGATGGTGGGGCAACAAAATATTGCAGCCGTTTTGGAAGACCAGTGGTATTTTCTTATAAAATTAAACATATACCTAGTATACAACCCAGCAATTCCACCTCTAGGTACTTACTGAAGAAAAATTAAAATATGTTCATTAAAAACCTGTACTTGAGTGATTATAGTAGTTTTATTAATAACTGCCAAAACCCTAACAATTCTTTTTTTATTTATTTGAGAGAGAGAGAGAGAGAGAGAGAGAGAGCGAGCACAGGAGGGAAAGAAAGAGGCATTCTTAAGCAGGTTCCAAGCACAACATGGAGCCCAAAGTGGGGCTCTATTCCACAAGGCTGTGATCATGACCTGAGCTGAAAACAAGAGTAGGGTCAACCCACTGAGCTTCCCAGGCACTCCAGCAACTTTTCTTGAACTTGTGAACAATCTACCCTACAATGGAATACCATACAGAGACAAAAAGAAAAGTGTTACTAATACTTTTACTGTGGATGATTCTCAAATACTTTATGCTAAATGAAAGAACTCAAACTCATGAGACTAAATAATGTATAATTTTATTTACATGATACTTGGAAAAATAAAGATAAAACTATTGAGATAGAACATAAGTCAAAGGTTACTAGGCCCTGGGGATTAAATGATTATTTAGGAAGAGGTGTGAACTTTAAAAGGACTTGATATTCATGTTTTCTGCCCATTTCTTCACTGGATTATTTGTTTTGCAGGTGAGGAGTTTGGTGAGGTCTTTATAGATTTTGGATACTAGCCCTTTGTCCTGTATGTCATTTGCAAATATCTTTTCCCACTCCGTTGGTTGCCTTTTAGTTTGGTTGATTGTTTCCTTTGCAGTGCAGAAGCTTTTTATCTTCATGAGTTCCCAATAGTTCATTTTTGCTTTTAATTCCCTTGCCTTTAGGGATGTGTCAAGTAAGAAATTGCTCAGGCTGAGGTCAGAGAGGTTTTTTCTGCTTTCTCCTCTAGGGTTTTGATGGTTTCCTGTCTCACATTCAGGTCCTTTATCCATTTTGAGTTTATTTTTGTGAATGGTGTAAGAAAGTGGTCTAGTGAAATAAGTCATACAGAGAAAGACAGATACCATATGTTTTCACTCCTATGTGGATCCTGAGAAACTTAACAGAAGGCCATGGGGGAGGGGAAGGAAAAAAAAAAAAAGGTTAGAGAGGGAGGGAGCCAAAACGTAAGAGACTCTTAAAAACTGAGAACAAACTGAGGATTGATCGAGAGTGGGAGGGAGGGGAGGGTGGGTGAAGGGTATTGAGGAGGGCACCACTTGGGAGGAGCACTGGGGGTTGTATGTAAACCAATTTGAGAATAAATTTCATATGAATAAATAAATAAATAAAGGGACATGATACTGCTCTATTTGCTGATTATATTAGTGGATACATGAATGCATGTATTGTCAGAACTTGTAGAAATGCTCATCAGAAATATGAAAGAAATCTAATGTATGGAAATTTTACTTCAATAAAAAAAGAATTCAACCATAGTTTTAGTACTTCATATTAAACCACATGTTACTTATTTTGTCTTAAACTATTCAACTTATGAAAAATAAAATTTTGCAAAACATCCCATCTTACTGTATTTTTTTGTATTATGATTTTTTTTTTACTTTATTTACTTATTTTCTCAGTAAGCTCTATGTGCAACACGGGGCTTGACCTCACAACCCTGAGATCAAAAGTCATATGCTATACTGAGGAGCCAGCCAGGTATCCCTTTTAATTAGTTTTTAGTAGACTACCTTTTAGAGTAGTTTTAGGTTCAGAGCAAAATTGAGTGGAAGATACCGAGATTTCCTACATATCCCTGCCCTCACTCATGAATAGCCTCCTTCAGTGTCAACATCACCCACTATTGTGGTATATTTGTTACAGTTGATGAACCTACAATGACATATCTCATTATCACTAAAAGTCCATTAGTTTACATAAGGATTCAATCTCAATGCTGTACATTCTCTTCGTTTGGACAAATGTATAATGACCTGTAACCACTATATTAGTATCAGACAGAATAGCTTCTTTGCCCTAAAGTTGTTTTTTTTTGTTTGTTTGTTTGTTTTTTTTTTTTTTTGTGCTCGATCTTGTTCATCTCCCTACCCCAAACCCCTGGAAACCACTGTTTGTGTTTCCTTGTTTGAATTGTATCCATAGTTTGCCTTGTCCATAATATCATGTAATTGGAATCATCTCATATGTTGCCTTCTCAGATTGGTTTCTTTCACTGAGTAATACACATTTTAGTTTCTTCAAGGTCTTTTCACGGATTGATAGCTTATTTTCTGTTAGCACTGGATACTATTCCACTGCATGGATGTATCACAGTTTATTTATTTATCCATTCAGCTACGGAGGGACATATTAGTTGCTCCCAAGTTTTGTCAGTGTGAGGAAAGCCACCATAAACATCAATGTGTAGATTTTTGTGTGGACATAAATTTTCAACTCTGTTGGGTAACTATCAGGAAGCACCACTGTGGATCAAATGATAAGATATTCAGTTTTGTTAGAAACTGTCAAACATCTTCCACTGGAGCTATGCCAGTTTTCATGGTCGTCATCAGTGAAACAGGCTTCCTGTTACTCCATTCTCACCCGCATTTGATGTCAGTGTTCTAGATTTTGTCCATTCTACTCGTGTGCAATGGTATTTCATTATTTTAATTTGCATTTCTCTGATGACATATGGTGTGGATTATAATAGGTATTTATTTTGAATAAAGTATAGACATTAAACAATGCTGCATAAATATTGTTAGAACAATTCCCTTAATAAGTTGAAACAATATATAATTGGTGTACTAATATTTTATACAAAAAAAATCACTGTTTCTGAATCCTACTTGAAAATTCTGTAAGTTCACTTTATCCTTTAAGCTATTCACAAATGCTCCAAAAATTATCAGTTATGGAACTCAGTTTAACGCAGTTCAACTGTGTAAAATATATATTCACCACCAGAAACTGTGTGCCTTTTTTTTGAAAAAAAAATTTAATATTTATTTTTGAGAGAGAGAGCAAGCGAGCAGGGGAGGGGCAGAGTGAGGGAAACACAGCATCTGAAGCAGGCTCCAGGCTCTGAGCTGTCAGCACAGAGCCGGAAGCAGGACTCAATCCCAGGAACCTGCAAGATCATGACCTTAGCCGAAGTTGGACACTTAGCCACCCAGGCGCCCCCTAGTTTTTAACAGACATTAAATACGAAATGACTGATTTTTTAAGAAAGAAAAGCACGTATTTTATGATTCTGTAACTTGACTGCTTGTTAATTAAACTCTAAAAATATTTCCTTAATTACTCTAAATGTTATAATGAACAAAAATGCAAACATTATCCGTTTAAAAATCTTGAAGTCATAATATTTTAAATATTTGTAGAATTAACACATTGTGATGGGTACCTGGGTAGCTCAGTCAGTTGAGCTCCAGACTTCGGCTAAGGTCATGATCTCACGGTTCATGGGTTCTAGCCCCACGACCCTCTCTGTGCTGACAGCACGGAGCCTGGCGCCTCTTTTGAATTCTGTGTCTCCCTCTGTCTCTGCCCCTCCCCTGCTCACACTCTGTCTCTTTCTCTCTGTGTCAAAAGTAAACATGAAAAATAAAAAAAAAAATAAGGGAGAAGAATGAACACATTTTGAGGTACATATAAATCCTGCTTATTTTTGAGAATGTGAGTCCACATAAATATAGTTCCTCCATAGATACTTTTTTCTTGAAGTACATTAAATATGTATATATCACACATATTTGCATTAGATGAGAAAGGAACAGGTCAGAGACAAAAAGTACAAGTGTTTCAAGTTTGGGACTTGGAAAATGATTGACTTGCTAAGATGATCAACATGTGGCCCTGGTGTTATTCTTGTGATTATGTCATTTTATTCTGTAAAGAGATTTCTTAGGTGTAATTAATGTTAATAAACCTTTGACCTTCTGATAGGAAGATTATCCAGGTAGGCCTACCAAATCACAGCAGCCCTTTACAAGCAGAGAGATTTATTTGTTTGTGTTTTGTGTAAGTCTTTTTTTGTTTTGTTTTGTTTTTGTCTGGTAGCGATAGCTGTAATCAAAACAGAGAGTTCTGAAGTTGCAAAGATCTGACAAATAGAGGTAATTTTTTGCTGGATTGCAAGAGCGAGGGGACATCTTCAGATAGAAGGAACCTGAGAGGGGACGCTTGCTTGGGTGGCTCAGTTGGTTAAGCTTCTGAATCTTGATTTGGGCTCAGGTGGTGATCTCAGGGTCATGAGATAATGCCCCTAGTCTGGCTCTTTGCTGGGCGTGTAGCCTGCTTAAGATTCTATCCTTCCCTCTTCATTTGCCCCTCCCATGCTTGCTGATGGGTTCCCTTTCTCTCTCTTTCTCTCTCTCTCTCTTAACAGAAAAAAAAAAAAAAAAGGAATCTGAGAGCAGCCTCTCAGAGCTGAGTGTCCCCTGGATCACAGCCTCAGTCTCTCTAATAAGATGATGCCAACAATCTGGAAGAGGTCTTGGGCAGAGTCCCACAGCCTCAAGATAAGAGCTCACTCAGCTAATACCTTGATTTCAGCTTTGTGAGACAAAGCAGATAACCCAGGGTAGCCTACCTGGAATTGTGACCTGCAGAACTGTAAGATAATACAATGTTATTTTTCTGGTCTGTTAGCCCCTGATAATTTGATAGACAATAGAAAACTCGCACTCATAATAGTAACGATGAAAAAAAAAATTAAACAAAAAACGAACAGTACAAATTAGGACACAGATATTAACTATATAATTATCCCTTAGGCTTCAAAAGAAAAGTTACTATTACATCTAGGTATCTAATGTAAGTTGAACACTGCTTGTTTTTTATCCTTTTAATTTCCTTTTACATTTTAGTTTTCCAATTAAATACCACTTATCTTAAGACCATAAAAGGACTGAAGTTGTTGGACAAGTTCTATTGCTTAAGACACTTTTATACAAAGAAAGACAAAATATGAATGATAGCATATAACATGTCTTCGTCTACATGAAAATCAAAAGAAATATATTACACTTATAAAATGTAGTTCATAGACCAGAACCAGAAGATATTTCTTTGAAGATGAAATACTTAAGTCTCTGCCACTTTTTCCTTTCCTCATTTCCCTTTCAAAAAACTATAGAAGCGATTTTCAGAAGTTAATTGACTTAGTAAAGTGAAGTTCAAATACTAAGTCTTACAAGTTGGTAGTTACATTTTTGAAACTACATTGCAAAATGAAATAAAAATACAATAAAATGTGTAGAATGACTTGTAGAATGAGGTTTGGAAGAAAAAGAAAATGGAATGCCATAGTTTGGAGATGAGGATTTTCAAGGAGAAATGAGCCTTTTTAAGAGCCTGACTCATACACATTCAAACTCAGAAGGACAGTGAGTGGAGGTTCCTCTCCATTATCGGTCCTTGCATTTAGGTATCACTCAATGTTCGACACTGCGGCCCCCTTTGCTGAAGGGCTGGACCGTGGGTTTATGAGAAGCCCAAACCCAGCAGGGATGATATAACAAGTCGGTGTTTTCATTCACTTCACATCAGGAAAAGAAGAAAAAATTCTCAATAAGCATGTCTCAGCACAGATTCATGTTTGAGAATCCCGGGCCTATTGGGTGACTGAAATATATGGGTTCTAATAAAATGCAGTCACCACTTTGTCTTACTTTTTTCACTGATTTTTTTTACAGTTTTTGAGATCTTGACTTTTATTACGCACCACATATTGACAGATTTTTAAAAATTATTTACAGACGTTTTAAATCTCATCCTACAAGGAAATTTTCTCTCTCTAAAAAAAAAAGCCATTCTTTACACATGAAAATATAAGCACTCACTCAGAATGTTCAAGACACTATTATGTCTTTAGAATTTATCTTGATATGCTGGCATTTACTTCAAGCTAGCATATGCTACCTATATGAACAGCAGTGCTGATGAAATGCCACACAGATATTTTGAGAGAGAGAAAAAAAGAACAAATGGGTCATCTAGTCTCCAGGTGTGCTGTTTCTTACTGTGTTTAATGGAGGTAAATACCACTATACAAGGATTTTCGCTGTAACTTTATGCTTCAATGCCACAGAGATATAGTTTATCACCTGAAAAGTACACAAGTGCACAGCTTGTATTATCTCCATGTTTTAGTTCTAGAAGCTTGCCCCCCCCAAGTGCATGTGCACAAGTTGGGGGGAGCAGAAAGAGAGGGAGACACAGAACCCGAAACAGCTCCAGGTTCTGAGCTGTCAGCACATAGCCCAGTGGGGGGCTTGAACTCATGAACTTCGAGATCATGACCTGAGCCAAAGTCTGTTGCTTAAACAACAAAGCCACCCAGGTGCCCTTTCCTTCCCTGTACAATTTGTAATGGTGTGAAGAGTCATAGCTACATAGCACTGGATTGGTCATTTTTCTCTATCTATGCATTAATGATAAGCTTTGCTTTATCCATGATATATACAGCGTGTGAAATTAATGCAAAATATGCACATTAAAAAACATACAGCTGTATTTAAATTATAGCATACCACACCTATGCTTTCTTTCCCATAACAAATAAAATACTATATATGTGAGAATAATAAGTAAGTAGGCTTATATCACTGGTAAAATTTTAGGAACAATGCAAAAAGAACAGGGACGACTTGGGGAAATTGATTTAAAAAAGTAGGGGAATGAATGTATCAACTTCAATTTCCTATTTTGTTGTAACATTGATGAGATAAGGTCATCTAAAACTCTGAGAAACTGAAAACTACACTAAAATACTCATCCAACAGTGTGGCAGGTTTTTTTTCCAGATATTTAAATATTACAATAATGCAACCATGCATCAAAACCAACAAAATCAATGCTTTCAAAAACTGTTTTCCTCTATATTGTTAGTGGGCATTTGGACATTTTTGAAACTCAAATGACAGAATTTTATCAGAGGAAAATGCCTTAATGAAGAAATAAGATGGTCCCATGCCCCTACAAAATCATAATTTACAAGTTTAATTTTTGTAATACTTCACAATCTACAGAATAGCTATGGATATTGATTTTTACAAATCAGAATGAACTTGGTCATCTCCTCTAACTTCAAGTTTTATAATGATCAAATTCTTTTGACCATTATGATTTGAGCCATTTGATTTTGAGCGTTGTACAACTCCATCCTAAATTCTTAGCCTGCTAGTGTGGGCTTGGGAGCAATTTCAAGCTAAGGCTCTCCTAAGCCAGAATTTTCCAAGTGAATTTGGGAGAAAATCAAGCTTGAGAGATCATCTCTGAAAAAGAAAATGAGGCTACTGCTTAATGATTACTGCTCAATGAGTAAGCAAACGGAAGCTACCGTACCTCTCTCTGGACTATTTCACTTGATTTCACATGCTAAACACATTGTTAAATCTTGCACTGAATAAGTCTATTTAATCTGGTCTAACTCTGATTCTTAATTTATTTGACCAGTAAAAACTTTTTTTTTCATTTTATTAATTTCCAATAAGCTGTTTAATATTCCATATGAAATATTTTGAAAATTAACATTCTGTACCACTGAATGGGATGTTTTCTCAGGAAGATTGTTATTAGCCTTGAATAAGAGGAACTTTAAAAACTGGGGGAAAAATGTTAGATACTCCATTACTTTAACACATGCAAATAGTTCATGAAGTTTTGAGGGAGGAAAAAGGTAACTTAAAATTTTTAAATAATCTTTATAATCAGTCTTTTGACAAGTTTATTTCCAGAAATCAATTCTATTAAATGGATGTCAAACATGACAATACAAGGAAATACATTATTGAAGAAAGAGGGCGCAAGAATTTTGAAGAAATACATTAAAGCCTGTGTAGTAACTAGCATTCAGCAGCAAGTCATGGCATGTTACTTAAATATCTCATGGAATCTGAAAAATATATGGGGAACTTGATTTTAATAATGTATTTGACATGATTACCCCACTAGTCATTTAAACAATAGATAAGCCTGTTCCAGAGAAAATTATATTTAGAGACACTTAAAATACCCTAAATCAATCTCCCATGATCAAATTTTCTTATGGGAAAATTAGAATGAAACCCAAGATAAATTTCTAGTAGCATTTAAAAAGACTTTTGAGGATTAATCAGCTGTGTGATGTTTATTATTATAGTTGTGGTTAATGTGCTGACATAGGTAGAAAACTGGTAAAATGTTTATAGTATGCAAGATTGAGAGAAATTCCAGGTTCATTAAATCAAAATCTAATCTAGGTAGAAAAACGGACTGCATCTGAAAGGGTGAAAAATAATGTGGGATTTCAAACCCAGGTATAAAGATATCAACTGCATATGTTTCAAAATGGCCCCAATGTATACACAAAGACATTTAGAATATTTAATAATATATATGTTCAAAGTGAGTCTCTTCTATGATGTGGTCATCAAAAATACTGATGCCGTTCTAGGGTGCACTGAAATAAACTAACATTTATTGAATATCTCTTATGCATGAAACACAATGCTATACTGTTCAATGCATCAAATCAATTAATTGTCAAAACAAACCTAAGGTTGGTACCATTATCTCCAATTTGGAACTCTGGAAACGAAGACATGGATAATTTCTGTACTTTTTTCTTGAGGGCAAAGAACATCCTAGTCTTATTTTTTCATTCCTATATCTATATGTAGAAGAAGAAGTAACAAGGAGTTGGGTATTCACAAATATGTTTGAAGAAATAAATGACTTAAGGAGATCTAGACGTGATCAAGAAGACTTGCACAGGATAGACAACAATCATACCGTCAACGATTGTAGAACACTTCCATAAAAGAATTCCCAACATAATTTTAAAGGTAAATATTAAAAAAAAAAAGAATCAAACTTAGAACTATATTATCACCTAACAGAAATAGTGTAGAAAGAATTTATATATTTTTATTATAATAGATGCTACCCACTTCATATTATGAAGTGTGAAATAATTTAATTGTAAAGTTTTGTAAACTATCTCATAAAATGAAAAAAAATTCTAAACTCCGTTAATTATTAGGCTTACTTTGGTTCTCTGGAATAAAAAAAAAATATTTTTCTAAATAAGTGATAAGCTGGGGAATTAATTATCAAATAACCAAAATATATTTATACTCTATTGCCCCCAAAATTTTAATTTAATTTAATTTATTTATTTTTTTTAATTTTTTTAAGGTTTATTCATTTTTTTGATAGAGACAGAGCGTGAGTGGGGGAGGGACAGAGAGAGAGGGAGACACAGAATCTGAAGCAGGTTCCAGGCTCTGAGCTGTCGGCACAGAGCCTGACATGGGGCTCAAACTCACAGACAGTGAGATCATGACCTGAGCTGAGTCGGACGCCTAACCAACTGAGCTACCCAGGTGCCCCAAAAGTTTTAATTTTAAAATGATATTTTAGGGGGTGCCTGAGTGGCTCAGTTGGTTAAGCATTTGACTTTGGCTCAGATCATGATCTCACGGTTTGTGGGTTTGAGCCCCACATCAGGCTCTGTGATGACAGCTCAGAACCTGGAGACTGTTGGGAGTCTGTGTCTCCCTCACTCTCTCTCTCTCTGCCCCTCCTCTGCTCATGGTCTGTCTCTCTCTGCCTCTCAAAAATGAATCAACATTAAAAAAATAAATGATCTATTAATATTCATACAGTTGCTATGTGCTCAGTGTTATTCTTTCAGGATGGAAAACTGAAAGACACCTGGTAGTTTAATAAAAGCTTTCTTCTTATCAGCACCTTTCAATTATTTGGTTAGGCAATAGTGGAATATATGAGAAGAATTCTGTTACTCATTCTATTATTATAGGTTTTCATTTAAAAAGTTAAACTGTTTTGATCTTCAAATTTTCAAAGCTTAGGAAATATGTAGGTGATGAGCGGAAAGGGAGAACAGATTAGGATATTAACATAAAAACAGGTACTTCCGAAAATAGAAATCATTCGCACACGGAAGTGCAGTATTGAATAAGGAAACAGTGAGGAAGTTAACCTAAGGAAAATAACGTAATTACACAATGAAAATAATTATTATTATGGTGGTGAGAACTTAAGAAATGTCTCGAAAATATAGAACTTTCAATCAAAAAAAGAATTTCAGATTTTATTTTATTTTCATTTATTTATTTTTTAGAGAGAGAGAGAGAGACAGAGCACAAGCAGGGGAGGGGCAGAAAGAGAGAGAGAGAGGGAGGGAGACACAGAATCTGAAGCAAGCTCCAGGCTCTGAGCTGTCAGCACAGAGCCTGACATGGGGGGCTTGAACCCATGAACCAGGAGATCATGACCTGAGCCGAAGTCAGACCCTTAACTGACTGAGCCACCCAGGTGCCCCAAGAAGTTTAGATTTTAAATAACAGCAATAAGATATTGTGAACAGAATATGTGATCCATAAAGCAATGATTTAGTATGAAAAGCATTTATTGTTAGGCAGGATGGATTGAGAAAAATGAGTCTAAATGCAAGTGGAGCTTATTTAGACTATTGATAAGAGCTAAGAAAAATGTAATAATGACCTTTAAGAGAATTAAAAGAAAAAGTATCCATCACATGTTTTACAGGAAAAATGAGAAGTTTTGATGATCTATTCTGGATGAGGAATGGAAGGGAATAATCAAATATATCTCCCAATGTCTGCTCTGAGAGAATAGATGAAATATTACAATATCAGCCAATGAAGAACATGTGACTAAATGATTATTTTAAGGGGAAGTTAGGGCTGTTGTACTTGAATAAGTTAAACTTGTAATACCAATAAAAAAATTAAGAGAGTTGTTTTGTAAGCAGATAGAAATAGCTTTAGGTCAATTTTCCAAAAATCAATTTCATTCAAACCAATCTCCCCAAAACAAATTGCTTTTTTGGCAAATTCTCCATCCAAAGAACAAGAATACTTCAGTGTCACAAAACCTGTAATTGGGATTGGGGAAGATATACAGGAAGTAGGGACACCCAACTAGGAAAGCGAGAGGAGATTAGAAGCTCATGTAGACCATTATATTTATTTGATGAAGTGTTATTTGTGCCCTTGTCTAAGTTTATGTTGAAGGATAGTGGAAGATATGCAAAGAGAGGGAGAAGTGTATCAAAGAAAATTAATTCAGTTACAAATTTTTAACTTTAATATTATAGTAAGAATTAACACTCAAATATGTTTTCCTAAATGCCAAACTCACCAATTTCAATAAAATTTTGGATTAAATCCTAATGTCTTTTTTTAATGTTTATTTATTTATCTTTGAGAAAGAAAGTGGATGCAAGTGGGGAGAGTAAGAGAAAAAAGAGAGAGAGAGAGAGAGAGAGAGAGAGAGAGAGAGAGAATCCCAAGCAGGCTCTGCGCTGTCAGTGCAGAGCCCAACGTGGGGCTCGAACTCACAAACCATGAGATTACAACCTGAGCTGAAATCAAGAGTCAGGTGCTCAGCCAACTGAGCCACCCAGGCGCCCCTTAAATCCTAATTTCTTAATCTGTTGTGTTTAAATTAGTGATGGAAGGTTTTGCTGAGAAAACTATTTTCACCCCAAACTAAACTGACAAGTGAGAGAAATAAGCAAATACTATGATAAACAGATCAAGTTATAAGGTTAAAATTAACAAGAATATATATTAATGCTGAATCAAGTATTCTGTACGTTATCTGTGCAAAACAGATCAAACTCTATCTTACCCCGTAACACTTTAATGAATTAAACATTTAAGACTTTATTGTCAATATTATTTACAAATGAATGCATTTAATACTTAGTTATTAAAACAGATTATGTATCATTCTCATCCTAACCATAAGAGTGTACTTCAGAATTCCAAAATCTAATTCATGAGACTTTTAGCTATAGTGTTTGTTGATGAGGCGATAGATAGTGTGTAACACACACATAAACTAGTTTGCTAAACTTGAGTGAACAAACACAGGAATAATGTTCAAAGTACTTAAACTATTTAAATATTATTTTAATATTTAAATATATTAAATATATTATTTATATATTTTATATAAATCATTTATATATAAAAATATATAATTATATTTATATGTAATATTTAAATATATTATAAATATATTAATATATATAAATATTTAAGGTATTAAGATAATACATATTATTTGCTAGTTTAAAATAATAGAAAAATACATACATATACTAATTTTACTCAATATTTTTATTCAAATATCTTGCTGTATAAAGTTTTATGTATTTGAATGTCCTTATATCGATGAATTATTTTTACTGTATATTAAAATCCAATTGGCAATTATTCTCACCTTGATGTGGTGGATATATGCCTAATAGGCACCCTTATAAATGCCATTTATAAGAGGAATTTACTTTCTATGCCAGAGCACTATTTTAGTTGCATTTATTACTCACTAATTAGCCATGTGACATGTATAAAAATTAAAAAAAAATAAGTTAAAACATAATTTGAATATTCAGTTTTACCAATAATAATAAAGCTAATCAAAAGTTATAAAACACTTTCATTTTCTTTAAAAATTAAGGTTGGTCTGTTGATTTCTTTGGGATGCTGACAAAGACTTTGTCAGTGTAAAAATACAAATTAAAATAGTTAAAATGGGACAAATTATCTAAAATCACTGCCTGGGTAGTTACAAATTAAAAATTTTATATGCAATTATATGTTATTTTCACTATGTTCTTTGAATGAGACAATACTAGGATATTCTCTGGGAGTGTGTGGTCTTTGAATACACTTGTGGAAGCATTTAAATATATATTGTTATAATATTTCACCCAGACTTTTAAAATGACATAAAATCCTCATTAATATTCTATTAGTCTCTACAATTCTCATTAGCATTGAAAAAACAAATAAGATGATAATGACCTTCTGCTGATTTTAAAAGTTTTTCTATTCTTTCAGGACATTAGACCACTATCATCCAAAGACCTGTTACAGTAATTTAAAATGTAAATGCTATCCATTTAATTAATAAGAGATAACTGTCTAACGAGAATGGCTGCAGAGAATTATAGTCAGTATTAAGTAAAATAATAAAAGACTTATCAGCTTAGCTCAGTTTTGAATAAAATAAATGAAAGTCAAAGAGCTCAGTGTGGTTTATAAGATGTATGAATGAAAGGGATTTTTCAAAAATAATTGAACATAATCTTGTAATGAATGAGGTTTCTTAATTAATTGTCAAAAATAAGAAATGAAGGTGACTGCAAGGTACATTATCAGTAAGCACCCTGACTGGAAGATATCTCAGCCAACGAGCATTTATACCATTACAAACTCACTTTCTTGTATTAACACTGCATCTATAAAACAGATATTTTAGTAATATTACTTGGTTTCAAGCTAATTTCTTTTGCTGAATCAAACCATAATTTTTGATGCCATATTTTAATAGGGAATAAAATACCCACAACAATGAGTCCTTTCCCACATAGCCAGTTTTTCATGATGCCTTGAATGCAACACACACCCTGTGTTTATATAGAAATTCATACAGTAAAAGAACAATTCTCAGAGGAAAAAAATATCAGGATTGGATGTGCAATCTTTATAGTGATCACTTTGCCTGAGAAAAGGAGAATAAAATATGTATTACTGAAAATTCAGTCTATCTCAATTATATATGTGTATGTATATACATGTTTTGACAATGCACACACACACACACACACACACACACACACACACAGCAATGAGGTTATAACAAGAAGGGGAAAACAAGAGCCAGGCTACTGAGTGCCTACTCTATGCCAGGCCTGTACAAATACAGCAAATATAATGGTTAAAAACAATTAAAATGAAAGCCACAAAACAAAAGCAATCAATTTCTATCTTCTGGATCCTGGTGTCAAGCTATACATATCTGAGTTCTGAGTAGGGCCTGAGGATTTATATGTCTCAGAAGTTCTCAGACACTGCTGATTCTTCTGGTCCAGGGTCCAGTACTTTGCAAAGTAATGAAATGGGAACTTGAGCACAATTGGAAGTCACATTTGAAAAGAGGTCCCAAAAGACTCCCCTATAAGTCTAGGGAAACAATACTCACAGAGAGGATTCTATACAAGGGACTAGCAGGGAAGGACAAAAAGAAGCTCGTGTTGATAAACTCTATGAAGATAATGATTTTCATTAAAAATTGCTAATTTTTCCAAATAAATTGTGTAATTTAATGGTTTAAGGTAATTAAAGAAACTGTACAAATGAGTTATGCTTTCAATAAAGAAAGTTTAAGTTAATAGCAAATTCTATTAGTGCCAAGGGGAAAGTACATTGTATGTTGAGGATATCTGCATCGATTTTAAGGAACATAAACACTTGTTACAAGGGAGAGCAAGGAATGGAAGCCATAAGTTTGTGTTACTGCATTAAAGGATGCTTGGATGTGTGGCTAGAGACTGAATCAAATATCTGGACACAAAGGGGTTTCTATGACATTTAGGACAAACCCAACTTTTATCTTTAAGGATTGAGAAATGTTAAAGAATTGTAAGTAGGCACATAACCTGATAAGCTGTACACTTAAAAGGTCATTCTAGCTCTGTGTGAATATGCAGAAGTCTATGATTGGAGGTAGAAACAGCAATATTTACAAAAACTTTCAAGAGATTCATATACTTTTTCAAGCCCATTCCAGGGATTCTGCTCAAGAGATAGGAGAGAATTCAGAGAAGCCAATCTGATAAACAGGAGGCCAACTGGGGGACTTTCAAGTAAAATGAAAATGGCAATTAATATATTACTATTGGGAACAAAGAAGAGTTGACAGAATCAAAATACATTGCATAGAATGGATCAAAATTCCATGAAGATAGCTTAGCTACAAAGAGATGAAATAAAAGAAAAAGTCTAGGAGCATGTCTTGTTACTGTCTAAGTCAAGTGAATGAGTGATGAGAAAAGAAAAGAAAATGGAATACTATGAGTGTCCTTATTTCTCAGTTGAGTTTAGTTCATGTCATAGTTTGTGGTCCTGGTGGATATTTGGGTAGACCTATCTGGCTAGCACTTAGGTGGTCTAGTTTGCAATTCATTCTAGGTTCATGGGCAAGGGATAAGGTTTTTATTTTTAAAAAGAAAGAGTAAAGTATGCTCATCAAGAAGGGTAAAGTTCAGGGACTTAAACAGTCACTCAAAGAGAAAATTGATGAACTCTTAGTTCGCAGCCTTCTGTGCTTCAGTTTCATCAAATTTAAGAGTAATTGAATAAAATTAGTCAGGTTTGAGTAGAAAATAGTTAATAAAACTTAACACAGAAAAGTGTAATGGCTAAAAGTATTGCTTATAAAACATTTCAAATACACCATTGACAGTTACTTTACTGAGCACATCCTTTTTAACTTCCTAAAATTTCCTTAGAATATCTAAGGTTGACATTGTTTATTTGCGCTTTCCACCCCTGACTCCTCTGTGGTCCCATTCTGAGCTATGAAAGTGGACAAATTTGCCTAAAGAAAAACTGCTGTATCTTATATTCTTAGTGCCAAATACAAGTTTCAACAAGTAAGCATTTTAAATTTAAGTAACTCTCTCTCTAGATTTGTCTTGGTGTTATAATAGAAGGTATAATATAGACAAACCAGATCATGAAAATGAAGAATAAACATCAACTATAGAAAAAAGTAAAAACAGAACTATGTGTACAAGAGAGAAACCTAATTTAGAAATTAAATGCACATAAATGGAACCAGATGTGTCTAGCTCAATTCTGAAGGAGGACAAGAGCACGACTGGAATAAACCATAATGCACTATATATGATGATTTCTTTCTATCACAGGATAGTCACCACCAGTGATAGAGAAAGGAACTCTGGCATATAGCAACAATTTCTGGACATTCTGCAATGAAATACATTAAGATATTTATTATTATTATCATTGCATAGTATAGTCCTAGCTTTCCTCCCCTCAAAAAGTTAAACAATGTGTTGTCTTTGGGAAGATTGAGAAGCATAGAATTCTTGTTAATATCTCAGTTATTGGAGCAGTGATCACAAATCTGCTGTAGAGTAAGAGGACAGCTTAATCTAGATACAGGAAGAACAAAGACTGATAGAACAGCAACATCACCTAGTGGTAAAGGGCAGATGTGCAGATTTTGAACCTCTATCCACTACTACTTACCTAACGTGACCCTGGGTTAGTATTTTCACTTGCTTGTATTACAATTTACTCATCAATAAAATCCATATAATAATGTTGTAACATTCATAGGACTGCTGTGAGCATTAAATTAAAACACTTGGAAGAGTGTCTAGCCAATAAATACATGATAACTCCTTTACTCATAGGATGGGACCATGTCTCTTGGTGTTACCCTGCTGATGTATTTGAAATTGAGATGGTTCATTGAGAAAACTAAGACACAACTCTTTACTTTCTCCTAAGTAAACTGACCTGTGTTCACAATTTTTTTCTGTATTATCTCCATAAGCATTTTATTTTATTATTTTTAAAATGTTTATTTATTTTGAGAGAGAGAGAGAGAGAGAGAGAGAGAGAGAGAGAGAGAGAGAGAGACTGGAGGTGAGGGGGATAGAAATCCAAGAAAACTTCACTCTGTCAGCACAGAGCCCAGATGAGGCTTGAATCATGAGATCATGAACTGAGCAGAAATCAAGAGCTGGATACTTAACCAACTGAGCCATCCAGCTGTCCCCCCACCCCCACTCCCACCCCACTAAGCAAGTTAATGCTCAAAAATGTTAATGAAGGACCAGGTAATTTACTTCAAACTTCTTTACTGGCTGGTAGTGTTAATGCCCTTAAGGTTCTTTTTAAATTCAGGAGAGTTAGGAAAGACTAACTCTACAACATTAGTGATGTGTTTGAAAAAAAGCAGAATGATAATAGCATATTTTCTTTGATAGAAAGATAAGAAGCTGTAAGAAATATTTTATTAATACCTGTATTAAAAAAGTATAACTTTATTGGGAATGAGGATATTGTCAATGTTATATTTGAAGGTAGTATTTGCTTCTAATTTACTGGTCAGGGGTATTTTATATGCCCAAATTTTTAGATATTTGGCGATTTAAACTCTATATTTGTAGACCATAATAAAATAAAGAGCTCTCAATAGTTATTTTCAGAAATAACGTTTAAGACACATACAGTTTAAGAAATAACTTTTAAGACACAATTAAATGAGAAATAGCTTTAGGTGACGGCCATCTCCATTCAGCCAAGAACAAGTAATTTATTTCATTTTACAGCAAACAATATTATGCTACATTAATGAATTATTTGTCTTTTTTTTTCCAGTTTGAGACGCTAAGGAAATGACAGCTTTTCCCTATGTGTTATTCTCTTCTCTTTGGCCTCTTATACTGCTAGGAATTACTAAGAACTGTCAGGTTAAATATCATTAGGTTACCTATCATCAGAAACTAAATTATTAACCAAGGAGTAATAGCATACAGCTTTATGAAATACTTAAAAAGCCAACAGTTATGTATGCTTTTTAGCTATATATTTCAGCAATTAAAGCTATATATTTTTTAAAGATTTTATGCTCTTTAAGTAATCTTTACTCTCAACGTGGGGCTTGACCCTACAACACAGAGATCGAGTCACATGCTCCCCTGACTGAGTCAGCCAGGCTCCCCAATTAAAGGGAGATAAGGCCAGATGATTATAATTGAGAAATGGTGTATTTCTGGTTTATATCCGAAATTTTGGTGATTTTAAATCTTTCTTAACCCATATATAAATTAAGGTAAGCCACAATTTTAAAAAGAAATGTAAATTACCAGATATTTCTAGTGGTTGCTTCTCTGGATAAGAGATCCAGATAGATCTATAAAATGTTTACTGAAATACTCATTTTGATTAACTCCAATAACTTCAACCAGCTTTCTGCATTCCAGTTTTTCACTGTTTCAGTTTCACTAGTATATCTTACTCTTGTGATCAGACTAATGTTTAAAACACTATGATAATTTAACATGCAATGAACTCTTCACAACTATGGACACGTGTACTTGTCACAATAAAGCACAACCAAGTTGTGCAAGACCTACTCTTGGGTGTTCCATTTTACAGACAAAATGGATCCATCGGCAGGATAAATTACTTGCCCAAGTTGACAGGGCCAAAAACCTATTTGGTTAGCACTTAGGTGGCCTAGTTTGTAATTCATTCTAGGTTCATGGGCAAAGGGATAAGCTTTCTTTAAAAAATAAAGAGTAAATGATGTTCCTCAAGTAATTTTTCAGCATAAGGAAGGGTTGAAGTTCAGGGACTAAACAGACCCAGGTCCAGGTAGTATGTTACACAAATCACACTTTTAACAAATAAACTCATGGACACAGATTTTTTTTCCTGAGGTGGCAGCAAAAGAGATAATACTAGTAACTTTACATGACAGTGACTTTGCTCAGGAACAGAGGATCCAACTCAATGGGCAGAAGATAATAAACGTTCTTCACAAGGATTTGCAAATATAAGATTTCACTACATTTAAAAGTTGACTTTGCATAATAAATTCTATGAAAACTGATTTTCATTTAAAATTTTAATGACAAAAATCCAAACACTGTTACCAAATAAAATCCAAAGAAAGGGAATAAAAAAAAATAAAGAAAATCAGTAGTGCTCACCCATAATTTGTCTAAAAGTCTGTTTTCTGTAACAAAAGGTTTTACTTCGATTTACCTGGTTTTTCTTAATAGGGTTTAGGATTTCTTTCTCCAAAAATTTTTCTTCAGATGCAGGTTTGTGTCATTTGTACCTGCATGTCTTAACTTTAACTACAATAACTATATTAACTATTGATTGTCTTGTGGTCACCAGACAATTATCATCGTCAACCTTATATATATATAACATGAGGGTAAAAAAGATATTAGATGTATCAAATACGAACATGAGTTAAATATAGCCATATGCTTTGATAATTCAGTTTGCAAACGTCCATGTTAGTAAAACTTCATTACCTTGGAAAGTTGAGAAAGCATCTAAAATAGTAATATTTAATAGTTTGTTGGACAGCAGATTTTAAATTTGGAAAGAACTTAGACAAACCTTTTTACCTACTTCCTTTTCTTATGTGCAATCCCTCTTAAGTGTCACATAAGACTTGATTTCAATAGTTACACCACCAAAATGCTGCTCTTAAGCTAGTATGTATTGTAATCATTAGAAACTACTTCCTTATATTGTGCAGTAGCTCAAAAATAGCAAAAAGTAGCTGTGTCTGTGGGACTTCAGCCATTTTTTTTTTACCTGAGAGCTGAAACACAATTCAGAAAAATTGCTTCATAAATAGCTAAGTAATAAGATAAAAGAATATGATGCTCTAAATGACCACATGAAGTTGAGTTGCCCTGTCAACTCAAAATAAACTGGGCTATTATCTGAGAGGGAAGTAATCTATTTTAGCCAGTCTACTACATTTTCACTCCCTATACCACAGCACGCTAACTTTACCTTAATCTAGAATATTTACCTCTTCTTTAAACATTTTTGTGGCATAAAAATTTTTTGCTCTCATTTTTAATGACCATAGTATTCTATCCTATGAAATTGTGATCAATTATTTTCTACTCCAATATTCTTAAAGATTTTATTTGTTTTCAGATATTTCATCTGATACACAAGACCTCAGAAAACATCTTTCTTCACATGTTTTTCTTCAAGTTTTTACTTTTTTTTTTTTAAGAATGAGACCTAGAAGCAGAGTATAAAGGATTTCAGATACTTGATACATATGACAAATTTTATGTTATTGTTTCTTAGCTCCAAATTTCTATTTATACCTTTATTTACACTTTGATTCCAGATGCTTAGGCCAAGACTCTGCAAACCACCGTTCAGCTCTCACAGCTACTGCCTCTTAGATTCTGTCAATAGGGACACAAGAGGGAGACAGGAAGCCAGGAGGAGGCAAAAGGATGAGGTCCTTCCTGCTTTGTGCTCCTGTCAGCATGTCCTTAGACACCTGACTTCACCACTTTGTTCCCATCCCCCTTTCTGATATTGTTTTTATGGTCTGGCACTTCCAGAACTAGATCGTTGTATCCCTCAAAGGCATCATCAGCCCTGATAAGCCCAGATCGTTGCTTAGAGGTCCTTCCTACCTCTTTGAGTTCCCTTTTCCAAGCTTCTGACATATCAACAGCAGCTGGAGTACCCTTTCCTGACACCCTGTTTCCCCATTGGAGGGCACCACGGTTAGCAGAGTGCTCTTCCCTTATTTTTTTATATTTCCTTACTCCAATGCCTCCTCTTTCTTGTCCTGCCAGTGTCGGTGGGGAAGGGCAGATGGTAGTTGTTTCCTGCATTTACGCTGGGTTACTGAATTTTTCTTTTTTTTTTTTTCATCTTTACAGTTCTCTATCACATGCTTGACAGATTCCTTATCTCACTTTCTCTCCGGTAATTTTTGTTTTCTTTTCCTCACAGGACATTAGTTGAAACTACCAACTCCATATAGGCAGGACGTGAGGTGGTTTCATCAAGCCCTCTTGAGCTGCATCATATTAAATCAGTGGACAGGTGAAAAAATCATTTTGTAGGTGAGGAAAAGGCAGTCACTATTGCCATTTATTACTACTGAGGTTACTTATTGCTTATATGTTTGTTATTAGCCATATCCTCCAATGCTTTACTCCTTAGCAAACTCCTTCCCTTTTAGCTATTTGAATACTCACATATTTTCTTCCATTTTATAAGGTTCTTTTTCATCTACATTTGGGTCTTAAATCCTTCTGGAATTCGTATTGTGCTGTTGATCAGAAATCCATGTTTGCTAATAGGGAACAAAGCCTCATCTGATATTGCTGCTTTAAGAAATCTCTCATATTTTCTTAGCAATTATGCCTTTATTTTATATAATCAGAAGGTGTACTGTAGGATTTTACTAAATTTTATCACATAACTATTTTCTTAATATATGGTGGGTCCTTTAGATATGTGGTTATTATTTTCATAAATGTGGCCACTTCTGCAACTCCCTAAGTTGTTAGTAAACCTGTATAGTTTAGTCCTTATGATGTAGTTTTGTTTTTTTTCCTCTTTTAGTACGTATTTGTGATTCAATGTGGCTAAAGCAGAGATGGGAGAAAAGAGGGTATTTTTTACTGGTTAACAGCATGGACATTTGAAGATCAAAGACTATTTTGGAATGATTTTCAGTCTTACAAAATTTATTACCTTAAAGGGGTCATTTAACCCTCTAACTCATGCCTTAATAATAATCTGATAATTATCATTATCTCACAGGGTTTAATAAATATTAAATGAAATTAACTGTTTAGCCACAAAAGGGGCATAAATTAAGAACACAACAGGTGGCAGCTATTAAAATTATTTGTCATTTTTGGAACTCATTCAGCTTCATCTTCCATGACCTTCAACTTTTTACTTGAAGTATCATCTGTAAAAAGAGTTTCCTAATATGCATTCGTTAAAAATTTACTTGGGCAAATTTTCCAAACTTCCTCCACGAGAGTTCAAATTTTCTCTCTCTATGCATTACCTGAACTCTGTTCACTGTGTGACTATTGCTCAAACCACCATGCATTTCATTTTTGCAATGTTTGCATGCCCAGGATGCAGGGAGTTCCTAGAGAACTCAGAAGTAGCAAATGGGAAGTGAATGAGAAATGAATATGCAGTTCCTCTGATCTAGAGAATTGTTGTACAGCTTTATCATCATTTCCTTTTCTATCAACTTTTCTGTGCCATGATTTTATTTGGTTTTCTTTTTTATAATATTTGAATTGTTTCTTCAGATCGTGTTCTTTTCCTATTGAGAAACACTTCCAATCTTCCCTACAAAATTATAGACCCATTGCTCTATTACTTTTGCCTAATCAGGACAAATTAGGTAAATAAAACTGTCTACATTTTACACAAATATCAGTTTATAATTTTCCAATTATTATAAAATATATGATTTTATTTGTTAGCAAATTAATTTATAAAATATAAGTCTCTACCCAGGAAATAGAGAGAGATGAAAAATTTATTTAAATATATATTGGTAAGGTATTATTTAAAAGACTAAAGTATGGAGGGAACCACCGTCTCCATTACTAGAATAAATATTTTAATATAATAAAATATAAGTATATTCAGTCATAGATCTATTTTATTAGATGTATAAAATATACTTAAATATATGCATAGGAATAATAAAAGATTGGATAAAATATGTAAATTGCAGTTTTGTTCAGATGGGAAGATAATACAATTATAATTTAATATATGTAGATTTTTCTATATTTTCCAGATTTTCTGAAATAAACCTATATATTTATAAAAATATTAAGTTAACATACACTGTAGATTAACTAACTTGAATTTAAATTATTTAAAATTTTTTTTTTTTTTTTCAACGTTTATTTATTTTGGGACAGAGAGAGACAGAGCATGAACGGGGGAGGGGCAGAGAGAGAGGGAGACACAGAATCGGAAACAGGCTCCAGGCTCTGAGCCATCAGCCCAGAGCCCCATGCGGGGCTCGAACTCACGGACCGCGAGATCGTGACCTGGCTGAAGTCGGACGCTTAACCGACTGCGCCACCCAGGCGCCCCGAATTTAAATTATTTAAATTAAAAAAAAAAAAAAAAAAGAAGAAGAGAAAAAGAAGTCACAGAAGCAAACTGTAAGAACTCCCATGGGCCAAAGCTGAGCAGTATGGAAGTATAACCCACAGTATAAAGAAAATATTCAGGAGTCCATACAGATATAATTACTGAATAAATAAACAGCAGAGAGGAGACAAATCTGGAAGAACCCTAAATAATTTACATAGTTACTCATCCCACAAGGGGATGGAGCATCAATCCCGACTCTTTAAGTATGGGCGGTACCTAGTGGCTTCCTTCCAAAGCGTACACTGTGGAAAAGTAGGAAAAAAAGTAACTTTACAGTTGTGAAACCTGACAAACAGAGCCTCAGCCAAGTGGTCAAGGTGGGCATCAACAGTGACAATCCTGTTGATGGTGGGTACTCTTCCTGTGATGTGATTAAAATGGCACTGACTTCTGTGGTCTTCCTCCCCAGAACCCAAAACCCAAAACCCAAAACCCCAGCCTGGTCATGTGAAAAACATCAGATCCTAACAGAGGGACATTCCACAGAACAGCTGACCTGTGCTCCTCAAAATGATCATTAAAAACAAAGAAAGTCTGAGAAACTGATATAGTCAAGAGGAGTGCAAGCCGACATGACAGTAAATGGAATAATGTGTCCCAGATGGTATTCTAGGGCAGAAACAGGACATTAGGTTAACAATAAAGAAGCATAACTGAATTGTGGGCTATATTAATAATAATATCAATACTGGTTCCTTAACTGTAACAAATGTTCCATGCTAATGGAAAGCAATCTGGAAAACTCAGTGCAGGGATATATGGGAACACTTTGTACTGTCTTTCCAATTCTTCTGTAAATCTAAAACTGGCCCACAAAAATAAAGTTTATTTAGAAATGGAAAGTAACTACTATATTATAGATATATATAAATGAAAAGGGTAAGTTAAAAGTCAAAAAATTAAAAAATCAAATACCTATAATTTTGAATTTGAGGTATTTTATGTAGTAAGAAAGAAATAAAGAATGAATGAGGGAGACAAAAATATATTCCCTTTATTCTTTAAGGCAGCATATTGATTTCCCACAATTTTCAAGTCCAGAAGTAGATGCTTTTTGATACCAAAGCTTAAGGATATCACTGAGGATCTAACTACTTTCCACCTTTCTTTTCTTTATTATAGCTTTATTATAAGCTTGACACTTCTCACATTGGAACATGACTGTCAGGAGTTTCCAGGGTTACATGCTGTTTCATTCATGATCAAATGAAAAGAATCTCTTAAGGACAAATTAAATATTCTGGTTAGACTTGCTTGCATGGCATGCCCTGGTCTGAAATAGCTGATTGAATTAGTTAAGGTCATACAACCCATAACTGTACCTAGGGGTTTAATCTGCTTCCCCAGACCCAGGGAGAAACCAGGTATCTCTCAGGAGATAAGGAAGCAAGCACACATGTCCACTACAGAAAATGAAAATCCTTACAATAGCTTCAGCTGAACCATAAATGAAATAAGTGTTAAAACTTCAATGACTTAACAAGTCCAAGGTTTATTTAATACAGTACAGTCTGGTATTAGTCAGGTGACTGCTGAATAGCTCTCCCCAAAGCAGGGCCCTAAGAACGTCCATTTTATAACGATGCAATCCAGGACTCATTGGCTCAAGGGTCCCCCTTTGTAGGTCATTTTTCTGTTTGCTTTCAGAGCCAGTTAGAGCTCTTCTCTTCCTTGCTTTGTATCTCAGGCAACTGCTTTTGAGATTTTCCTGCCCTTTGCTTCTGGAAGGTAGTGTTAAAAGACCCATGCATGGGAACATATTTGCCAAGATTTTGCTTCCAACTTCTCTCTGCTTTAGGTGGTTGCCTAAGGAATTGCACCTCTCTTCCAGGGATATAGATCTGTCTAGGCTGGCATACCATGGTGCCGATTTCCAATCCAAAAACATCATCTTCTACTCCACTTTCTCTAGGCCCTTTCTTTTCTTTTCTTTCTTTCTTTCTTTCTTTCTTTCTTTCTCTTTCTTTCTTTATTTCTTTTCTTTTCTTTTCTTTTCTTTTCTTTTCTTTTCTTTTCTTCCTCCCTCCCCTCCCTCCCTCTTTCTTTCTTTCTTTCTTTCTTTCTTTCTTTCTTTCATCACCATCCCATCCTTTGTTTGGCTTCTCTGCTGTTAGACCACATATATAACCAACTTCTTGCATTAAGCTCCCTTTATCTGAAGGAAAATATTTTCAGACTGGGCACTGACATATCACAAAGGAAGCAGAAGAGATGGTGAGAGGATCTTACAGGATATTTTTAAGTACCAAGCTTGGAAGTGGCATATATAATTTTTTCCACACTCCAACTGTAACAGCCCCGAAGTTACTGTGAGAGAGGATGGGATGTTTTACTATGTGTTCAGAAAGAAAAGAGTACAAGCAGCCTAACACATGGTGTGTCATGTCTAATAAATCCCCCAGAAGTACATTCAACTGACAGAACACTTATATATGGATTGATTCATTAATGCTAACATGGATTTAATACTATTAAAGTTGCTCTGCTATAACACAACATGCATACACACTCCTGAAAATCACCAGGCAATGAAATATTGCACAATAGAAACCACAGCGTTTACGGAAAAAGTTAGGGGCATGATACTACGATACTCAAAAATTTTGTTAGTGACCTAATAAATAAAAAATTAGGAAGCGCATGAAAACCATTCACACCTGCTAAATGGTTAAGGAATACACTAATGCCACCATGGATATCACACTTTACTTTCAAAAAGACCTAATTTTGCTTGTCAAAGTGGGTTGGGAGAGTTATAGCTGAATTACAGGTAGGTAATGGAAGGAGGCTTCTGAGAAATTGAATGGGAAAATGGTAATGGCTGAAGGGGATAGGTATGGCTCATTACACATGTGGTGAGGTAGCTAGTCAATGTTTAAAAGATATGCTTGTATGTGTGCACATTTTTATTTTATTTTATTTTATTTTATTTTATTTTATTTTATTTTATTTTATTTTATTATTTTATTTTATTTTTGTGTGTGTGCACATTTTTAAAACTCAGTTGGATGAAGTTGTCTGTGTTCACCCAGTGTTTCTCATGGATGAAATTTCGTACATAAACCCACACAAAATTGGCATTATGCAAAAACTGTTCCTTAATATATCAATCATGTTGGAACACATTTGTATTTACAAAACAAGCTTTATAGTAAAACTCCTTGTATTTCAAATTAATGAAATCACTACTTTTTACACTGTCACAGAGACACAGGCAACTTGTGATTACGACTAGAGATACCACAAAGGTCCTTTCCACCACAAACAGCCAATCGAGGATGCCCTCAAGCTAGTGATGAGAAATTGTAAAGGCAAATGTGTGGGTGGTTAGAAACTGCATAACACAGGATGAAGGAAAATGAATTGTATTGTTTAACTATCCAGAAAATTATGCAATTTTAATGAAGACTGTATGGTGTATACATGTATACATACCTCAAATGAAGTGGCAATAACTACGCAATTATTTGAATTTATTTAAAAAAAAAGAAAGGAAAGTCTTGCCCATTTAAATTAATCAAAATCACCTACGTGATTCAGTATTCACAGGAGTGACTATAAAGAAATTCTTTAAACAGGAGCACCTGGGTGGCTCAGTCGGTTAAGCGTCCGACTTCGGCTCAGGTCGTGATCTCGTGGTTTGTGAGTTCGAGCCCCACGTCCGGTTCCGTGCTGACAGGTCGGAGCCTGGAGCCTACTTCGGATTCTGTTTCTCCCTCTCTTTCTGCCCCTCCCCCACTTGTGCTCTGTCTCTGCCTCTCAAAAATAAGTAAATGTAAAAAAAAAAATAAAAAATAAATTCTTTAAATATAATTTGGATACGGGAAGAGATTATACCTACAATACTGAAGGGGAGCTGATTATGTGATCCCAAGTGTTATAAACTCTAAGTTTATATCTGAGCTATAGAGAGATTTAGATCTAGATCTATATCTATATATATTTATATAGACATATTTCTGAGCTATAGAGAGCTCTACTCAGCATTTATATGATTTGCTTCAAAAATACAAAGAACACTAAGGAAAAAAAGGGCAACATGAAATAATATTTGACTCATCTTTGAAGTTTACAATATTTATAGTTAACACTTTTAAAAATTAAGATTCAATACGTATGATTATTTTGACAGCAATCCTCTTATTGTTTCTTCAATTTGTACAACCTCAAAATCGACTTCTAGAATTAGTACAAGATAAGTCACAGTTTTCAATTTCAAGCAACATATATCCCTAGAATTTGTGTGAAAGAACTGAAACCAGCTTAATGTTTTCAAAAGTTAAAAGATAAATTAAAACTTTTATTTAAATATTTTTAAAGTTTATTTTTTATTTCTTCTGAGAGAGAGAGAGAGCAAGTGGGACAAGGGCAGGGAGAGAGGGAGACAGAATCCCAAGCAGGCTCCGTGCTATCAGCTTAAACTCACAAAAAGTGAGATCATGACCTGAGCGGAACTCAAGAGTGGATGCTTAACTGACTAAGCCACCCAAGTGCCCCAAATTAAAACTCTAGAACTATCTAAAATAATGAAATTGCATCTTTCTTGGGAGTTATGGTTGGGAAATATTTTATGATTTCTGTGTAATTAGTGATCTGTACCTCCCTACACATCCATTCCTTAAAATTCATGGTATCTCACTCTGGCATCTTATTTTAATCTTTCCCAGATGTAATCGGATGATGGCACTAGAAAATATTACCAGGAAAGTTGAGCTGAGCAATCTGAATCAAGTTCTCAAACTTCAACTAATCCATCTCAAAACAAGGCCAATTTTCCATTTTCCTATTCTGCACACTTCATCCCCTAGCATGTGCTTGCATATATGTGTCCAAAAACCGACACACAAACCCAGCCTCCACGACAGAGAAGAAATTTCCACCACATCAGTAGGTCCAGTCTCCTCAATACTTAACATGAGGGCATATTTAAATTTTTTTTAACGTTTATTTATTTTTGAGACAGAGAGAGACAGAGCAAGAATGGGGAAGGGGCAGAGAGAGAGGGAGACACAGAATCAGAAGCAGGCTCCAGGCTCCAAGCCATCAGACCAGAGCCCGACGTGGGGCTCGAACTCACGGACCGCGAGATCGTGACCTGGGCTGAAGTCGGACGTCTAACGACCGAGCCACCCAGGCGCCCCACGAGGGCATATTTAATTCAGCAGGCTATTTTCTCAAGCTGCACGTTCTTTCTACAATTCTCTACTATTTAGAAGATTGTTCTGAGAAATGGTGATGGAAAAATACGGAGGTGGTAACCAAAACCCTACTTACTTTGAAAGGAATGTCATAAAATCTGATATCTAAGAAGTAGTTTCCTCCATATACCTGTATGTTTTGGATTTATAAATTATCTGACAAGAAAATAAAAAGAAAATCATCAGACAGATTTTAAAGCACACTTAGTCTTCAAAACCCAAAATATAACCTTGTTTTTGAGTTCATATACATTTAACTTGATACAGTGCCCAGTATACAGAGTCTCAAGTTTAGTCATAATTAGGCTGTGTGTGTCTATATGAAAGTAGGGAGGGGATAATTTTCCTCTTTTACCTCTTTTGCCTGTTACAGTCTTTGGTACTTTGTGGAAGATTAATGTTAGTGAAGGTTTATTGAATGTAAGTAATTATTTGTTGAATGAATGAATGACAAGGGCAACTACATATGATGGATGACATAACATAATGAGGCAAGAAGGCTCTCAGGTGACATTTCAAAAAGGACACCTAGAAGAGAAGATACGGCAACAGGAAAGAAAATCTTTCTCCATCTCAGGAACAGAGCCTGGAAGCAGCTAGGACAGTGCCTGAAACAGAGTGAGGCTCAGGTAATTAGTGTTGAATGAACTCAGTCCTTTTATTTCATTCCATTGCCTGTGAGATAACACGATGCCTATTTTCTGGTGCATGACTGTGTGCACATATTTGTGCCTGCATGTGTGAAAAGCATGGGGGACAGAATTATAGCTCCAAGTCTGTGTGGATGCACAGAAAACAATGCATCAATTTGCTGGAAGGATACACTCATAATTATTATTTTTTTTTCTGCATTGACCTCTGTCTCCAAACTAATGATTTGTTTATTGAACAAGTACAAATTAGGGGCATAAATGGTGATTATGTTGTGTCTTTGCTACAAAGGGTAACTTTTAAAATATCACTGCCATGTTAAATCTAAGGATGCAGGGCTCTTGAATATTAAATAGCATCTTGCTACTCAGTAAGAGACAAAACGAATGATTAGTGATCTGCTTATACAACAGAAACAGCTAGTCTACTCCATGGAAAATTTAGAACACATGAAAAGCCTAAAAATGTATGCAATCACTTATAAAAATAGTCACAAAACCGCAATTATTGTCCCGAAGATCACTGACAATGATGCATGGACTTGTCCTTTACACGGGTTTCCACATTGCAATCAGCATCCTGGGTGCTGCCACGAGGGATAGGATAGTGCTCTCTGAGTTGACACTTCAGATAACTTCAACTCTTAGAGTTCAAGTCAGAATTTATTCAGAGCTCTGAGTACCACAACCTTTGACTTCAACTATGACCAAAGTTGAATTCCCTATGCACATAAGGAGGCTAAATAACTTCCAGAAGTGAGTTCATTTCCAACATCACCAATCAAGAGTTGGAATATAACCTCAAACATAAAAGTCAAAATCCAGTTGATTGCACTGCTCTCTTTACCTACTGCCAGATAAAATTATATATTTTCGGGGCGCTTGGGTGGCGCAGTCGGTTAAGCGTCCGACTTCAGCCAGGTCACGATCGCGCGGTCCGTGAGTTTGAGCCCCACATCAGGCTCTGGGCTGATGGCTCAGAGCCTGGAGCCTGTTTCCGATTCTGTGTCTCCCTCTCTCTCTGCCCCTCCCCCGTTCATGCTCTGTCTCTCTCTGTCCCAAAAATAAATAAAAACGTTGAAAAAAATTTAAAAAAATTATATATTTTAGCACTATTTACTTAAAATATGTGTGGCTGCATACATGTGTTGCAATTAGATTTTGTTACAATAATTCCTTGATGCGTATAGAGCTTTTTTTTTTTTCTCCAAGGTAATACAAACAAATGGAATGAAGTTCCATGCTCATGGCTTGGAAGAAAAATTACGGTTAAAATGTCCATGCTACTCAAAGCAATCTACAGATTCAATGTAATCCCTATCAAAATACCAACAGGACTTTTCACAGAACTAGCACAAAAGATCCTAAAATTTTAATGGAACCGCGAAAGACCCTGAATAGCCAAAGCAATGTTGAGGTATCACAATTCCAAATTTTAAGAAATACCGCAAAACTGTAGTAATCAAAACAGTATGGTACTGGCACAAGAAATAGGCACATAGATCAACAGAACAGAATAGAGATCCAAGAAATAAATCTGCAATGACATGGTCAATTAATCTGTGGAGGAGGGAGAAGTTATATACAATAGGGCAAAGACAGTCTCCTCAATAGATGATATCTGGAGAACTGGACAGTTACAGACAAAAGAATGAAACTAGGCCACTTTCTTACACCATACACAAAAATAAATGGATTAAGGATCTAAATGTGTGATCTAAAATCATAAAACTCCTAGAAGAGAACACAAGAGAATTTCCCTGACATCAGCCGGAGCAACATTTCTCCAGATAAGTATCCTCAAGCAAGAAAAACAAAAGGAAAAATAAACTACTGGAACTACACTAGAATAAAAAGCTCTTGCACAGTGAAGAAACTATCAACAAAACAAAAAGAAAACCTACTGAATGGGAGAAGATAATTGCAAACAATCTATCTGGTAAGAGACTAATATCAAAATATATAAAGAATTTATACAACTAAATACCAAATAAAAAAAAATCCAGTTTAAAACTGGGCAGAGGACTTGAATAGACATTTTTCCAAAGATATACAGAGCTGTATATGCATGTGCCTTTGATATTATGTAAGTTTTTAAAATATCCATAGCTTTCTTAACAGGTAACAGGGGGAGGCATTTTTATTTTCATTTAATAGGGAAAACACATGACGCTCAAAGTCATGAATGGACTTAATTGGGTCACAAGGGGAGTACACAGTAGAGAAGAAATGCACCTGTAGCATTTGAATCTGTGTCTGGTGCTCTGTCTTCTATAAACTTTTGCCCCCAGAGCTCACCAGTAATTTTTGTTTTTTAACAGATTAGGGCTTGACTTTGAAAAAAAAAAAAAAAGGAAGTGTAATATCACATATTTTTCAAGTAACTGTCTCTTTAAATTGAACTTCTAAAATCAAATTTGAGCTTAGAATCTTTACTGGAATTTGAAGGAATTTTGCTAACATAATTTTATGCATCTTTTATGGAAAAGACTATTTAATTCATAAAAGTAAATCAATTGTTTTATTTCATAAAACAATTTTTAAAAATTTTAAAACTTAGGTAACTAAAGATCAATTGTGAGTGTTTTAGTTAATCATAATAGACGACTGATTCTTGGGGTAACCACATTCCTTGTACCATATAAATACCTTATAGGACACAGAGTAAATCTCATTGCTGTATTCTGTGATGGTCTAAAAATGGTTTAAAAGGCTCTGGTAGTCCTGATTCCCTGGAACTCCATTAATTTTTAATAAAGACCGTTAGCTTCAGTATGGCCTTGTGTCGTGTCTCTGATACTTTCATGTAAATACATTCTCCCCAAAAACTGGATTTAAAATGTATATCTTGATTTGGAGGTTAAAAATGTATTCATGATAAACCTATAAGATTTTGTGAAAGTGTCAGTATGCTTTATTGGCAAAGGCATGCTACCAAGAGCATGGGGTATTGTATAATCAATGTCAGCTTTAGTGACAGAGAAGGCTGAATTTGTCTAAATGCTGTCAACACTAACAATATTATTCAGTAGAATCCTGTTGTAAACATGACTCATCATCTATAAAAGAGATCACCAGAACCACCCAGTTGTTCTCAATAAGACTGAACATATTCACAATTTCTAAATGTGGCTTCAAATAAAATTGAACATATTTGTCTAATTGTAACTGGAAGAATGTGATGAACATTGTTGAGGTGAATATCTGAGAGGGACAGTTTCTGTTTCCTGGTAATTTTTTTTTTTTTAATCTGAGAAGGGAGGTACAGGAAGGAAGTGATTTAGGCCCTGATTTTATTCCATTAACCAAACAAAACTTAATATTTCACAGAGTCCTGCACATACAGGGCAAGCGACAAATACTGACTGAATGAATGAATCCATTGAAATGAATCTTATGAGTAATTTTGCTTTATATAAGTTATAAAAATAAATGGCAGCTCCAGTTGAAACATAACTACATAAGGTAATGATTGTTAAAACAAAAAAAGAATAAGAAAAAAAAGGAAATGGCCAAAGTAGAAAATTTGACTTGTTTTATACTCTAAAAATATAAGCCCCACCCACATATATCTCAATATTCAGTGGTTACTGTAGTTGATTCTGACTTTCCAAATACAAAGGAAATTAAATCTCATTGTTTATTTGGAATAAAATAATTAGCTATAGATCAATCTCAGCTTATTTCATATCCTTTATGTTAACAGAAGCACATACACCTGATACCTTAAATTGTATTTTTGCATGAAAAATTGCATATTTAATGTCTTCCTTTTGGTTGTAGACATACTAGTTATCATAAGTGGCTTATATTCTAAATATATGATTTAGAGAATTCCATTTTACCATACAGGGCAATAGAAAACTTTAAAGCATGAATCATTTTATGCAAGTTTTATTCTTAAATCTTATCTTCTCACAATACTATAGAAAGTCATCAGAAGTAAATTTGACACAGTGCTATGCTTGAATACTCCTTTGAAAGGCCCTAGCTTTTGAACAAAGGAAGAAAATATAAGAAGAAAGTTCAATATTTCTAGAATAAGAGAATACATTTTTTTAAGGTCACATGGAGAAAAATTGAAAGCCTTTAACTTTAATGGGCTCATGATGGGCATAGTAATAAAAAGGCTTTATCAAGATTAAAAAAAAAAAAAGTGATGTGGACAGCCTTGAGTGTATCCCGTGAGTTTCCAGAGAGAGAAAGTAGAGTCAATCCATCTAAGTCTTGATGGTGCCTGCTCAGTGATCTGCCTCCATCTTCCTCAGATGAACATGGGCCCTGGCTAGGGAAGCAGTTCCTAATCTTCCCCTCTCCAGATCTCTTAGGGATACCTTAAAGAAATCCATTTGGAATCTTCCTTCTGCCCCTGGCAAGTAAGAACATTTTTAAAAACCTGCAAATGCAGCACTATTCCATCTGAGATAAATTATATCTATGCCTGTTTATATACGCCTGGCTTACCAAACCCAGCCTGTTTTATCAGTGCTGCAAAGAGCTATATTCATATGGGAACCACACACTCTAGCCTATATTCCAGAACAGGTCACATTAATGATTATGAGATCATTTTGGTGAAATGATTTATGTAGACCCACAATATTAAACTATAGAAGTCTTCTGAAAATGAATTATTTGTTTCATCTGTTTTTCTAAAAAGAGCATTACCATTTGTAACTGTGCACATTGGGATGAAAGGCTTGCTATTATTTTGTTGATAGTCCATGTGTTACCATTTCATCAATATATCAAATCATAAAATTGATATAGTAGTCCTTGGAATCCAAAGGTCAGGAAAGAAGTGATTTTCTAAATTGAATATGGATCTTGACTATATCAAAAGCTCATTTGACTCTAAAACATTTCCCCCCAAATTGATAATGATCTTTAAAACAGCTATATGTTCGAATGAATTATGACACACAAGTTAAAAATTACTACAAATTCATAGTCATGGGATGAGTACAATGTTGTAAAATAGCATATAATAAAAATTTAAAATAGGCAAGATCTCCAGCCATCCAAAAGTTGAATACTTTAGATATGTGTGTGAAATAAAATAATAGATCTATGTAAATGATACTAAAAAAAAGACTGATGTTGGAGATAATGAGAAAGTGAAAGACTGAGCTCAAAATCTATGTATTTCAAAGTTTCTGTGCTTTGAAGAGATCATGATAGGGGATCATACCCTTTGGACTTGAGAGGGATGATTATTAAAGGTTTGACTTGAAGGTGAATTAATGGCATATGAATAGCAACTCTATGCTCTCAGTAGAGGTTATGATGTCAGTTTCCTTCACAACTCTTCCTTAGGATAGTCATTTCAGTATGTTTTTCTTCTCTACACTGTCCCACTTCTTTACATGACCCCAAACATAAATGAGGCCTCCTTCTTTCTGACCATAGCAGAGAAGAACACTGGCTGGACCCTAATCCGAATTCCCTCTGTCCTGAAACATTGCATGAGTTATATTCTAACATAATACTTTTTTTTCTAATATAGAAATATTTCAATGACCAGAGTTTATTTAGTAAGTTAGTTCAGCATTTATTCAATACAGATGCATACACAGGCATAGTCACTGATTATATGCACATCCTTAATCTTTTAGCACACTAATTTTGCATTGGGATATATATGTTCATCCTAGCTGTCTTATTAAATGTTCCCAAATACCGTGCAATGGATCTGTGGGAAGGCTAAATAGTGTTTCCCAACTGCATCTCCTATATAGGATCCAGACCAGAGTGTAAAGACTTCAAATTGAGTGTTCTTTCCACTATAAATATAGCTCATATTCTGAAGATACCTCTTTATACCTAAAGTGTTCTTTATGTTAAATTCATTCTAGAAACCTGTCTTACCTTCTAAAAAAGATAGGTTTTAATTATTTCCTAAAGTAGTCATTATCATATGACCTATCAAATGTTTTTAGCCTCTTAGTGACTAAGATTCTGTATAACTTATCCTATGAATCAGAATTGTGAATCTAACATCAAATATTTGCTAAGAATACTCATGCTACGTTGCATGGAACAAACAATGCCAATGTTATTCAATGGCACATATCTAAAAATTGAAGAATTATATCAAAGGCAAGAAAGGGCTTTTGTTAAGTTTTTATTTAAATTCTGGTTAGTTGACATACAGCGTAATATTAGTTTTCAGTGTATAATATAGTGATTTGACACTTTCAAACCACACCTGGTGCTCATTACTACAAGTGCACTCCTTAATCCCCATTGCCTATTTAACCCAACTCCCCACTCACCTCCCCTCTGGGAACCATCAGTTTATTCTCTGTAGTTAAGAGTCTGTTTCTTGGCTTGCCTCTCTTTTTCCCTATGTTTGGTATTTACCCAAAGATACAAAATACTAATTCAAAATGATACACGCACCCCAATGTTTAGAGCAGCATTACCTACAATAGCCAAACTATGGAAACAGCCCAAGTTTCCACGGACTGATGAATGGATACAGAAGATGTGGTATATACATACAATGGAATATTACTCACCCATAAAAAGAATGAAATCTTACCATTTACAACACTGTGGACAGAGCTTGTGAGTATTATGCTAAATGAAATAAGTCCATCACAGAAATACAAATACCATATGATTTCACTCATATGTGGAATTTAATAAACAAATATATATATATATATATACATATATATATATTTAAGAAACAAATACATATATATGTATGTATGTATATATATATATATGCTCATTTTCTTACAATATAGTTATTGAAAATCATGAATTTGGTTGAGGTAGTCCATAAATAATGTCCCAGAATAGCTCATTGAGAAAGAGAGATAATGAAAGAGATTGAAAAAAAAAATCAAATCTTTAGACTCCACATTTCAAAAAATTATTGCATTCTTGACTATTATATTCTCCTGTCCTACTCAAATATTTTCTGTTTTGCACATTGAGAATCATCTTTTTTTTTTTATTATTCCTGAAAAGGATGTGTTACAAATGTGAATAATAAAAAAAAAAATAGTGAGACAGCATGAAGACAGAGAGCTACATCCATATATATATATGTAGTTCAACTTCTCTGTGTCTTAAATTAAACTTGGAAAAGCCCAAGGTGTTAATTTTATTGACTATATTTACATAGAGCCATCAGGTGCCTTAAACAAAAGACTGTTCCTTTGCGTCGCCACTCCCATCGATCAGTTAATCAAGCAGACCTGGAGAGAGCAGCTCACCCATGTTTGGCAGCACTGGGGGGATGTAGACAACAATAAACTATTGTGACAGGCATAAAAATGATGCTTGATTTGTTTGCAAGTGACGATATTAGAGGAAACGGAGCATCGTGAGTGTGTCGAAGCTATGCCAGTAACACTGTAAGTAAAATCATAAATGCTCAGTTAACAGAAAATGTCATATATAAGACATCAGGTATTTTTTCACAGAATGAATGAATGATGCTTCAAGAATATGAAATGAGTGTCAGTTGTGGGCCCTACTATATATGACACATATTTTAAAAATTACATGTATAAGATGAATATAATTTAATAACATATATATATATATATATATTTTCTAAAAGCTGTTTATATGGCATGTTTGCATTTACTTTCATTTTCTGAAGTTTGCCTGTACGACTTCTGCACAGAAAAGGATTGAGACCATAAAGCCCTCATCTCAATACTTATGCTACTTCTTGGATGAACGCTTCACAAACTAAGAAAGACAGTCTCCTGTGAGTCTTTTGCAAGCGTGGATGTGCCAATGGCAAAGCCTTTCTGTCAGTACATTTTGGGGGACTCATAGGTCTGTGCATGTATTTGTGTACCTGAATATCCCCACTAGGAAGGGCTTTAATTTTTTTCTCACAAGACTATCCCATGGGTCTTGTTGCCGCATAACTATTTTTTTTAAATAATTCTCACTCTGGGAAACTCCTTAGTTATCAGATTCAAAGGAAAAGTTAGGAAATATGCTAATTTTAGAAAAACATAAGACAGATGACTAAGGTGAGGAAAATGCGGTGAGAAAAATAAAAAAGTTGAAGAAACGTAAGGGTCAAGAAATACAAAGAGAAGAAACAGTGACTGTTGTAGGTTATTATAAGTAGTAAAATAATTGGTATTAAATACATAAAAATGACTAAAAATGGCTAAATATTAAGCTGTGTATATTTTGGGAAATAGCAAAGTTGGAAATATTTCAAAAGATGCGTGAGGTTGGCCAGGCGGCTGGCGATTGGAAAGACAATTTCCTCTTCAGGAAAAAGTCCCTACTTCATGTATCTCTAGAAGGTTGAAACCTGCTTGTATATGTCAGATGAACAAACATGAGGCAAAAGAACGTCCTTATTTCTCTACATATTAACAACAAGCTTCTGTGGAATATTCTGAAAGATATTGAAAAGATGGAAGCAAGAAAAACGTTGCCTGAAGAGTGGGAAAAATGAGACACCTCTGAAATAAAAACAGTAGTTTAAATCTCCTATGGCACAGTTTTTAACGAATAATTTGTAATATTTAATTTTGAGTTTCAAGTTAATTCTTTTTTGCATCGATCATAATTATCTTTCACATACCCTCAACCTTCAGAAAATATCTGGACCACCCCGAATTCCTGTATTAGAAGCATTTGGGGCAACAAAGGAATGAGGACTCTGTTTCCCTGCAGAGCTAAAATTGGGAGTTAGGACCTGGTAAGCAGGGGGGAAGCGTCCACCCCACCTTTTTCTTTTCTTTTCTTTTCTTTTCTTTTCTTTTCTTTTCTTTTCTTTTCTTTTCCTTTTTTTCTCTTTTCTCTTCTCTTCTCTTCTCTTCTCTTCTCTTCTCTTCTTCATCTCAGGAAAATTCAGAATACTGAGGAGAACACTTTTCTTTCCACACTACTCTGAGATAGGAGTTTGAGCCATTTATTTGTATTTTAAAGGAAGGATTTATGCCATAAAGTTAAAAGAGTTAGACACTTACAGCAAAAGAAAAAGAAAAAAAATGAGAGAAAAATAGAACAAAAATATTATTAAAATCACAATTTCATTATTCTTTTCTGATTCAGATATACAACCTGTCTAAATTCAATATATGAAAGACAGGGAAAATTCTGAAACATGAAATAATTATGGTAATAAATAAAATTAAAGTACTTATTAGAAACTGGTGTTATTTTGGAAACCACCTTCAAATCATATTGCATTCCTATAAAAATAGTGCTTTCTTCTAGATCACACAGTTCACTAATCATTATACAAGACACAAACATGAGTAATGGGAGTTCTCAAAGAGTTTGCATTCCAAGAATTTGTTTCTCAATTATATACATAGAAAACTTTTTTTTTCCTTTCTTGGTGATAGTTTCTTGGTGACCCTGAAACTTTCTAATGACTTTTTTCTTTATTTTGATGCTCAAAACAATTAGTTTTCTCAGAGGAGTTACATTTTATGTCCATCATTTGAGAAAATCCTAAATTATAATGCTACACAAATGACAGAAATGGAAAAATTTTACAAAAAAGATGTCTATAGAAGACCAGAGATGAGAAAATTCTACACAACATAATAAAAAATAATACTAATGTTACAAATTCAAAATTTGCAACAAGAGTAATACAAGAAATGTTGAAGGTGTTAAAAGGACTTCTTTAAGCTGAAAAGAAAGGGCGCTTATTAGCAAAACATACAAACAAACAAAACATATATTTATATATAAAAGACCAATTCTCATTGGAGAGGTGAATATGTAGTTAAGGTAGTAGATTAATCATTTATAAAGCTACTATTAAGGTTAAAAGACAAAAGTAGTAAAAATAATTATAACTACAAATATTACTTAAGGGATACACAAGATAAGAAGATATAAAATGTGACATCAGAAACAAGCTGGCAGTGTGGAGGAGTTAAAAGCACAGTTTGGGAATCCAATGACACTTAAGTCATTCTTTATTTAAAACAGACTGTTATAGGCCTAAGCTGTTATATGTAAACCGGATTGTAACCACAAAACAAAATCCTATAGAAGCTACACAAAGTTAAATAGGAATTAAAGCATACTACGAAAGAAAGCCAACAAACCAAAGACGGTTGCAAGAATAGAAAGGAACTATGACATAACCCGAAAACAATTAACTGAATAGGTAAAAGTATACATCGATCAATAATTACTTTAGATATAAATTGACTAAATTCTCCAATCAAAAGACACAATGTGGCTGAGTGGATAAACACAGATGCAGACACACACATACACACACACACACACACACATACACACACCAAGACCCATCTATACCCTGGCTACAAGAGATGTAAGGACACAAACTGAAAGTGGAGTAGAAAAAGATAGTCCATGCAAATGGAAACCAGAAGGAAGCTGGGGTAACTATATTCACATAAGAGAAAATAGATTTTAAAACACAAACTGCAATTAGAAACAATGAAGGACATTATGTAATGATAAAAGGGTCAATCCAACAAGGGAAGGTGACATTTGTAAATATTTGTGCACCCAACATATAAGAGAACATATGGAGAACCAACAAATATAAAGCAAATACTAACAGACCTAACGGGAGAAATAGATAACAATACAATAATAGTAGAGGACCTTAACACCCCATTTACATCAATGGATGGATCATCTAGACAGAAAATCAGTAAGGAAACATTGGCCTTAAATAACCCATTAGTCAAGATGGATGTAACGGATATACACAGAACATTTCATCCAACAGAATATATATTTTTCTCACGTGCACATATAACATTCTCCAGGATAGATATATTAGACCAGAAACAAGCCGAAAGAAATTTAAGAGGATGAAATTCTCATCAAGTATATTTCCAGCCACAATGATATGAAACTAGTAACCAATTATAAGAAATCTGAAAAAAAAGCACAGATCTGTGGAGATTAAATAACATAATATTCAGTATTCAGTAAGAAATCAAAGCAGAGATTTAAAAATACCTTGAGAACAACAAAATGGAAATACAAAATACCGAAATTTATGGTATACAGCAAAAGTAGTTTTAAAAAGAAGCTCATAAAGATAAATGCTTACTTCAATAAAAAGATAAACTTCAGACAAACAAACAAACAAACAAAAAACACCTAACTTTATACCTCAAGGAACTAGAACAAGAACAAAGCCCAAAGATAGGAGAAAGAAGAAAATAATGGTCAGAAGAGAAAAAAAATAGACACTAAAAATAGAAAAAAAAATCAGTGAAACTAAGAGCTGGATGAGAAATGAAAAAAGGAGGTGTTACAACTTGATGACACAGAAATACTAATGATCTTAAAGACTACTATAAAAATTATATGCCAAAAAATTGACAACCTAGATGAATAAATTTGTAGAAACATACAATCTACCAAGCCTGGATCATGAAGAAATAGAAAATGTGAACAGGTCAATTTCTACTAAAAAGGCTGAATGAGTAATCAAAAACCTCCTAACAAAAGTCCAGCACCAGACGTCTTCACTGAAAAGTCCACCAAAAATTCAAAGAAGAGTTAATACCAATCTTTCTCAAACTCTTCTCCAAAAACTAAAGAGAGAATGCTTCCAAACTCATTTTACACCCGCATTATCCTTAGATAAGGGCCTCATTAGAAAAGAAAATTATAGGCCAATATCCCTAAAGAATATAGATGCAAAAATCCTCAAGGAAACATTAGCAAACCAAATTTAGCCAGACATTAAAAAAGAATCACACACCATGATCGGTGGGATTTATTTCAGGAACGTCAGGATGGTTCAACATCTACAAATCAATTGGATGCACTATAGTAACAAAATGAAAAATAAAAATCATATGACCCTCTTAATAGATGCAGAAATAGCATTTGACAAAATTCCACTTTGATTTATGGTTAAAAACTCAACAAAGTAGACATGGAGGGAACATACCTCAACATAAAAAATATGACAAAACCACAGCTAACATCACATCTGTTACAAGGTGGAAAAGGGTCAGTAATCTATCTTCCAGATTGAGAAGCCACTTTATTATAAAAAACAAACAAACAAACAAACAAACAAACAAAAAACAAGCAAGCCACTCCATACCATTTACAGAGTTTTATTCAAGGTGACTTGCTGATGGGCAATTAAGTGAGCTGACAGATGATTCAGAGCGCTACCCAGCCATTTTCAGTTCCTATCTGGATCTTAATCCCCAGCCTTTATGGAATGAGGGGCATGGTGTTGAGATCACAGGGCAGTTCACTAAAGCTGCACCATCTGTGTGCATGAGGGTAGCTCTATCAGTAACCTCACGGGGCAGCATCCGTGGGCCAGAGTGGAGAAAAGGACACAGGGTCTAAGATAGAGTCTGTGTGGTCAGGACTCCTACACTCCACCCCCAACATCGTTACGGCCACAATTGATTTCTCATTTTGTCATTGCCACAAGCCCCAGCCAAATCTACATCTAATTTACATCTCACATCTATTATTAATACCCTCAGGACCTGTACTTTTTTTCCTTGCCTTTGAGAAAGCCTCTTGTTGGTTAGCATGCCAATTCTATTAGCTTCCCATCTTTTTGTTGTTGTTTTGTTTTGTTTTAAAGAAATATAAAACTATTGGCCACGGTCTACCGGTATTTACAATAAAGTAAATAGTATACAGCTGGACAATATTCTGACTACAAACTTACTGTTTTTCCTGGTTTCTCCTGAACGAGTAACTCAAATACTGAGAAGATTAAGCTGACAATAAGGTATGTATTGGGGTAAAGAAAAAACATGAAGGTCAAGAGTTTAGATCACAGAGGTCTGTCCCCCCATTTATTTTTTAATTTATTTTTTAAAAAAATTTAATGTTTATTTATTTTTGGGAGAGAGACAGAGACAGAGAGTGAGTGAGGGAAGGGCAGAGGGAGAGGGAGACACAGAATCCGAAACAGGCTCCAGGCTCTAAACTGTCAGCACAGAGCCCAATGCGGGGCTTGAACCCACAAGCAGTGAAATCATGACCTGAGCTGAAGTTGGATGCTTAACCCACTGAGCCATGCAGGTGCTCTTTGTCCCCCCATTTATTCCAGCAGGTGCTAAATTGCCAGCATCTCTCTCTGACCATCTGATTATGATCAGGTTTCCATGAACAAGTCTTCAACATTCCATGCATCATGACCTTCTTTTAGTCAATGCAGCACAGGGATTTCAACTTCTTGAAAAGGAATGGTTGACTAGAAAGAACCTTTAAATGTCCATTTAACTAAGTTTTTTTTTTCTACCTACTTAAAACACACCAGGACTTGTCTAGTTTTCTCATTTAGGTGGGGAGATTGTTGGTAGTGATAAAATTTTCCTTTTGGGGATCTTGCCAACAAACTTGCATTTGTGTGACTATAGACATGATTTCTGATATGGCTGCTTTCAAATTTCCAATTTTCATTGCTTACATCATATTTAAATTGCCCAATTAATTGCAAAATTTGAAAGGTTAAGGCTTCAGGAAAAATTTCAGTGTAAGTGATATATTTCTTAGGTTGCTGAAAATGATGGCGTCCCAGAAACATGGGATTATCCATGGTTATAAAATGCTGTTTTTATTTGGGGGAATGTTAAAAGAAAATAAAAAAAGAAAACCATTTATGTATGTATTTTAAGTATACACACAAAACCCCCCCAAATAAACAAAAAACCCAAAATAGTTCTCAGGCATATAGGAGTTAAAGACAAATTCTGATTGAGTAACAACTATGAAGGTTAGTTCAATTTTTAGAAAAATATTTAGAAAAATATTTAGAAAAGGTGTTCTCTAAAGCAGGGGAATAATATCTGGTCTCAAATATTATTTTCTGATAAAGGAAGCAACTACAGAAAGCTTGTATTTGTTCAAAGTAACCAGTCCTATAGATGCAAAAACCCCCAACAACTCCCCCAATACTATTTCAAGACACACATATCTAACTTGATTTTTCATTTGAATGTTATCTATTCACATTAATAAATCAAAAAAACAATACCCAGATTACCTATATAATATATACATATATATATACATATATATACATATACATATACATATATACATATACATATGTATACAAATGTACATATACACATATATATGTATATATAATATATATTCATACATAAAAAGCAACACAAACAATTACTGAACCTCATCCTCTGGACAAGAATGCCAAGTTAGTCTCTCTTCACAAAAAAGCAATTACAATCGGAGGACACTTCGTATTTGCCTCTTTCGCCACCACCGTCTGCCTCATCTGAATCTTTCCACTTCATCAGAAACATTAACTCTCCACTGCTGTCTGTGCACCAATTATTCGTTCAGGATCAAGACCTCTGGCAGAGCCTCTTGGTTTATCAGTAGCATCTCTTTTCTTCTTGGATTTGCTATCATCAGATTCACTGTCAGATAACGATTTTCTTTTTGCACCATCTTTTTCTTCACCAGCTTTTTGAGAATTAAGAAATGCTTCAATTAACTCTGAACAATCTAAATTTTCTTCAGGTTCCCAAGTACTGTCAGCATCTGTAAATCCCTTCCACTTCAGGAAATACTCCACCTTTCCATTCACTACACGTCAGTCGGTACTTTTTTCACCACGAATTCATCAGGCTCTACCTTTTCTACTTTTTTTACTCTTTCCATTCTGCCTCTTCCCCATTTTTTTTTTGCAATGTAGTTTTATTGGAGGCCGTTTTTTTATTGCAGACTTGAAGAGCTATTATTCACCGCCTCCAAGCTGCTCCAGGTCCCAGGTCTCAGCTTTCCATCTCAACCGAGGAATATGAGGGTCTTAATATCTTGTCTGATGGGCAATATAAGGTCTCCCACAATCCTATTAAACCAAAAAAGTCTGTAATCCCTTTACCATTTTAGGGACTGGGGAGGCTTGTATTTCAATCCATGACAGCCTTAGGCATCACTTTTGTACTACCTGATCAGATAATGCCCAGAAACTTTACTGATTGGCCTGGACCATGGAACTTGTTGGTATTTACCTCCCAACAATGTGACTTTAAGTCACGTTACAGTCACTCCTGTAATGGCACAGCTGCTGAGACAGAAAGGATGAATCATCCCAAGTTATGCAACCTGAATTCATTTGCCATTGTAGTTTAGATCGAGATCCTGTGGAACATCTACGCCCGGAATATACTAAGGAATGGGAGAAATATGCACTAGAAAACAGTGGGGAGGAAGCCTGGTGATCTTTAGGTAGAGACTAGTTCCTCAGACCTTAATAATTTGTCCCCTGCCACCATGAATAGACTTTATTTCTCCCTATGCACACACAGATAGCTGTGCATTCAGCTCTAGTTGCCTAGTAGGGCTACTTTAGTCTATTAGTGCAAGACTAATAAATGGTTAATTCCACATGGGACCTCTGGTTTCCCCCAACTGCACGCACTAGAGGACAACACTGGGCCTAATCCCTATTCTCTAGGGGTCTGGGGTATCTACCCTTGAAATTCCTCCATTAGTGGAAGAGTAATTTGGTGACACATCTGGGTTTTTTGAGCCTTCTTTCAAGGGAGTAAACTGCTTTCCTTTGGGCAACTCCTTCCATAGGTTTAGAAAGACCAGACTGGGTTGTCTGCTTATATTTTCTTTTGAGGTCCAAGACAGCATTAGATCTTGCCACCAAGGTTTACAAGAGACCTTGATGGGCCCCATCGTCACCATTTTATCATCAGTAAAGTCATTTGTTTTTCAATTATTTCCCTCATTATGGATTCCCTCCATTTCAGTGAAGTTAGTCACCATAGTTCCCACTGTAACAATGGACCGATTAACCATAGGGGCAAGATACTGAAGTCCTGTACCATGCCCCTGGGGCTCACTTTAAGATAGAGTCTTCCATATTAGAGGAAAACAATTCTTTGTCTAGGCTTCTAGAATTCGGAGTGCAAACGGCATGATTCATTGCCATTTGTTTGTGTTTTTTTTTTATGTTTATTTATTTTTGAGCCAGACACAGAGCACGAGCTAGACACAGAGGAACAGAGAGAGAGGGAGATACAGAATCCAAAGCAGGCTACAGGTTCTGAGCTGTCAGCATAGAGCCCGACCCAGGGCTCAAACTCACAGACTGCGAGGTCATGACCTGAGCCGAAGTCAGGCGCTCAACTGTCTGAGCCACCCAGGCGCCCCTCATTCATGTTGAAAGTATAATTTCTTTTAGTTCTTCCATAGAATTCCAGCGATACAGAGGGGAGAACACAGCCCCTTCACTAGGCCAGGTTATCTTGATGCTAGCATTTACCTAATCGATCAGATTAGCTAAGCACCTGCTATTCTCACCCATGCCTGGGGTATATAGTTTTTGTCACAAGGGAGGTCCAGCAGTGGCTGAGGCCGTTGTTAACATCTGAAATGCATTTAACATAACACCATCTCCTGCAGTATCCAAGAGTGGTAACACACAAGCAGCAGCCTCTTCTCTGCCCTTTTGCTTAAAGTGCCTGTTAGCTCCACCAATTCAGCTGCAGAATGTTCCCTCATTGTTTTCTGACTAGTAGGAATTTCTTCTCAGTTATTCCCAGGCTCATGAGTGGGCTGGGTCTTTGTTTGAATCAAAATTCCTTCCTGGAAATCATTTTCTTCCTCTTGATAGGGAAAACATCTGTTATAAGCTGGCCGACAGGACTCATAGGTGAATTCCAGCCCCTGCCTGAAGACTCCCCTTCCGGGTTCTTCTTCCCACCCTGCTTGCCTCTGGGGCCAAAATGCTACTAATGAGGAATGTAGAAGTAACAGACTGTAAGTTGTCCCCTCTGCTATGCTCCGGGCTCAGACCTCTGGAGAATGATCTCCTCTGAGCCCACAGGTGTAAAATAAACCTCCTGCCTTCCAAGATCTCTGAGTGCCGCTTGGTTCTGCTGGGTGATCCAGACCAGTTTCCATAACACTCCATGATAATATCCTCATCAGAGAGGTCATTACCCCAGGGATCTCATGATTTCCGGTCCCAGTTCTCCTGAGATATAATAGTTCTCTCTCTAGTGTGTGGTAACCTGTGCCCATACACCTTACATGCCATAATTTCTAACCGTTCCTCCTGCCTTTGAATTCTTTTGAACATGAGGTCTGTATTAGAGGAACATGCAGCTTGTATGTCTTTTCCAGAGCCAATGCTTCTTGGATCTGTTCCAATGCTCTCCTTACTCATAATTCCTTTTCTGTGGTGAATCTTAAGGCATGGGGCAATGGCCAAGCTGTGGTTGCAATAGCTTGATCACTTTCCCTTCTCTACTGCCTTTTCCCTACTATTTTGAATAGAGTATCTAACAATCCCTTATGTGTTTGGGGGGTGCCATACTGGTCCTAAATGCCCAGAAATGCTGACCAAGATTCCCCACAAGGAGGTGGCTGGCCAACCTGGTTTTTCCCCTACATGTAAAGGGCTTCCAGGTCCCCCCCCCCCCTCCCCCCGCTTGCTCACCCTGGGCATGACAAGGAGCTTTAGCCTGGCCTGGTCTTTTTACTCATGCTTGTTTTCTTTTCCAGTATCTTGCTAAGTATGCAAATTATTACAAGTTGGAGGAGGGCCAGACTGAGAAGATAGTTTGATACCAAAAAACCAAGCAAGCCATTCCATAATACTATGCAGAGTTATATTCAGGGTAACTTACTGATGGGGCAATCAGGCAGTTAGATGACCCAGAGCAGCTACTCTCAGCCCCTATTCTCTGTTGCTACCTGGGCCTTAGCCCCCAGTCCTTAAGGAATTATGGCCATGGTAGTGAGGTCACAGGGTAGTTACGTGAGTCTGTGCCATCTGTGGGTCAGAGGATCTCCATTACTTATCTAAAATGGTATCATCTATGCACCAGAAGGAGAAAACAAGATGGAAGGCCAAAGGTGAACTCAGTGTTCTCGGCACTTCTACAATACTCAACAGGAAAAAGCTACAACCTTTTCCTCTCATACTAGGAGCAAGACAGGGGTACCCACTCTCACCATTTTTATTCAGCATGGTACTAGAAGTCCTAACCAGGGCAATTATGCAAGAAGTAAAAGGCATCCAAATTGGAAAGGAAGAAGTAAAACTGTTACTATTTGCAGACGAAAAGCTGTTATACATAGGAAACCCTAAAGACTCCAACAAAATGGTTAGAACTAATAAAAGAATTCAGTAACGTTGCAGGATAGAAAATCAATATGCAAAAATCTGTTGCATCTCTATACCGTAATGACAAAGTCAGAAAGAAAAATTAGTAAAACAAACTCTTATAATTGCATCAAAAAAGAAGAAAATACTTAGGAATAAATTTAAGCAAGCAGGTAGAAGATCCATACACTAAAAACTGTAAGTAATTAGTGAAAAACGTAGAAGGAACAAATGAATGGAAATACATTTCATGATATAGCTTAGAAGAATCAATATGTTAAACTATACATCCTATCCAAAGGATGAATCTATAGATTCAGTGCAATCCCTACCAAAATTCTAGTGGCATTTTTCATAGAAATAGAACAGACAATTCTAAAGTTCATAAGACCCAAAATAACCAAAGCGGTCTTTTAAAAAAAATTAAAGTTTATTTATTTTTGAAAGAGAGAGAGAGAGAGAGAGAGAGACAGAGACAGAGACAGAGAGATTAAAAACACAAGGCGGGGACTCAGAGAGAGAGGGAGACACAGAATCCTAACCACTCAGCACAGAGCCCAATGTGGGGCTCAAATCCATGAACCACAAGATAATGACCCGAGCCAAACTACATTATAAAGGTATAGTAACAAAAACAATATTGTAATGACATAAAAACAGACATATAGATTTGTGGAACAGAATAGGGAGCCTATAAATAAATTCACACATATATAGTCAATTAATACATAACAAACGAGCAAAAAATATGCAATGGGGAAAGGACAGTGTCTTCAATAAATGGGGTTTGGAAAACTGGACAGCCACATGCAAAAGAATGAATTTGGACTGCTTTCTTACAGCATACACAAAAATTAACTCAAAATGAATTAAAAAGATGAACATAAGACCTGAAACTACAAAACTTCTAGAAAAAAACATAGGCCGTATCTTTCTTGACATAGGTCTTGGCAATGATTTTTTTTTTTTACTCTGACACAAAGATAAAAGCAACAAATGCGGGGCGCCTGGGTGGCGCAGTCGGTTGAGCGTCCGACTTCAGCCAGGTCACGATCTCGCGGTCCGTGAGTTCGAGCCCCGCGTCGGGCTCTGGGCTGATGGCTCAGAGCCTGGAGCCTGTTTCCGATTCTGTGTCTCCCTCTCTCTCTGCCCCTCCCCCGTTCATGCTCTGTCTCTGTCCCAAAAATAAATAAAACCGTTCAAAAAAATAAATAAATAAAAGACAGTCACATCATTTAAAATCCGACCGATGATTAAAAAAAAAAAAAAGCAACAAATGCAAAAATAAACAAGTGAGACTACATCAAACTCTAAAGCAACTGCACAGCAAAGGAAACCATGACAAAATGAAAAGGTAACCTATGGAATGGGAGAAAATATTTTCAAGTCCTATGTCTGATAAGGAGTTAATATTCAAAATACACCAAGAACTCATACAACTCAATAGCAAAGAAAAAGCCAAACAACCCAATTATAAAATGGGCAGAGCACATTTAAAAGTTGCCAGGAGAGTCCATCTTGAAAATTCTCATCACACACACACAAAACAGCTGCAACTTATTATGGCGATGGATGGTGACTAGACTTGATGGTGGTCATCATTTCACAGTGGACACAAGTGGCAAATCATTATACTGTACACCTAAAACTAATATAATGTGTTTTAGTGATACTGATTTTTTAAGTGGGCAGAAAACCTGAATATTTTCCCAAATATGATATACAGGTGGCCAAGATACAGGTGGCCAAGATGTACAACATCACTCATCATCAGGGAAATACAAATCAAAACCACAATGGGCTATCACCTCACACCTCTTAGAATGAATGTTATCAAAAAGACCAGAAATAAGTTTTGGTGAGAATGTACACAAAAGGGAATCCCTTCATGCTGTCGGTGTGAATGTAAAATTGGTACAGCTTCTATGTAAAACAGGATAAAGTTTCCTCTAAAAGCTAAAATTAAATCTATCAGATGATCCAGCAATTCTACTTCTGGATATTTATCAAAAAAAAAAACACCAAAAACATTCATTTGAAAATATATATGTATATTTGAAAAAAGAAAAAAAAAATATATATATATATATTCACTGCAACATTATTGACAAAGGCCAACATACGGTAACATCTTAAGTATCTATCAACGGATGAATGGATAAAGAAAATGTAATGTATATATATGCAATAAAATAATATACTGAAATATTAGGCATGAAAAAAGAATGAACATTTGCCATTTGTAACATATATATATGCATATATATGTATATATGTGTTTATATATGTGTGTGTGTGCATATATATATTTATATGTGTATATATGTACATATATATGCACACACATACAATAACACAATATACTTAAATATTTGTCAGTCATGAAAAAAGAATGGACTCTTGCCATTTGTAACATATATATGTGTGTGTGTGTGTGTGTGTGTGTGTACACACACATACAATAATACAATATACTGAAATATTTTTCAGTCTTGAAAAAAGAATGAAATCTTGCCATTTGTAACAGTACAGATGGACCTAGGCGGTAGTAGGAGAGTTATCTGACGTCTATACTGTATATAGTTTACTTACTACATCTTGATGGCAGTTAAAATTATTTTTCACATATGCATATTCAGTGGCGTGTCAGAGAAAATTATCTTTGGTTCTATTCTCTGATTCCCCCCAAATATCAACAATTAATGTACCTTTTGATATTCAAGTCAGTGTGAACAATCTCCTTTTCCAGCTTAGTATTGGCAGTGGAACTGAAAATGACTCCTTAAATACAGAAAGCACTGCGCTCTCTCTCTCTGGACCATGTGTCCTGGGTTGAGAGGAATAAAAGTAGTCTAGGAGCTCCATGTCTATGCCTGTGTGGGAAGTGCACAGTGCTGGGAAGGGGATTTACCGGTCTGCAAAGCTCGTTTCACAAAAGTCCAGGTATCAGCACTGCATGTGTTTGCACATAAAAAAATTACTCAGAGTGACTTCACTGCCAGGCTTTTGCTCACCAGTTTTTCCCATGCGACTTTCACCTTGTGTGCTCATTGTCCCACGATTACAAGATAGTTGCTGTACCCCCAGGGATTATGCATATGTGTAAATCCAGAAGGTGGGAAACCAAAACGACGAAGCATTGGCACCTATATAGAGATATCAAAAAGCCTCTAGTGGTGTTTCTTTTATAGCTCACTGGCTAGAAGTGTGTCACGAGAGCAACAGGGAGGCTGGGAAATCTAGCTTCTTAAGTGAGTATGCTGTTACAATGAGCAAAGTTAGAATTCTAATAGGACCAACAAAGTGGGAAATTGTTATTGAGTGAACAACCACTGGTGTCAACTGTCTATTTCTTAAATGCTATCTAAAATGGACTTCTTGGGGCGCCTGGGTGGCTCAGTCGGTTAAGCGGCCCACTTCAGCTCAGGTCATGATCTCACAGTCCGTGAGTTCAAGCCCCACGTTGGGCTCTGTGCTGACAGCTCAGAGCCTGGAGCCTGTTTCAGATTCTGTGTCTCCCTCTCTCTGACCCTCCCCTGTTCATGCTCTGTCTCTCTCTGTCTCAAAAATAAATAAACGTTAAAAAAATTAAAAAAAAATACAATAAAATGGACTTCTTGTGTTAAACCCCATACACTCTTACACTTTCAGGATCTTCTTAGAATTCTTCTCTAAAAAAAATAAAGTGATACATAATTTCTTTCAGTAATTAGGAAACCTGACACAGTTCTGAATTAATGCATTAGTTTTTCTCTAAAGAAACAAATTCTTCAGCACTAGGCTCACTATTTTTGTCTATGTGCAGCTAATTGTAGGAACTTATTTGAAAATGTATCTACAACGATTTGTGCAATTATTATTGTTATATCAATTAGAGAGGGCTATTGGATGAGACAAATTGACAAAATATATTCTGCTATGGACAAATTTTCTCCTTTTGCAGATTTTTTGGACCATAAATTAAATATTTTAACTGCTTGGCTATCGATAAGCAAAATATTGCGTTTGGGAAAATAAAGTCATTCTCAATTAGAGTTTCATATGGAATTATGCAAAATTAACATTGAAATTCATAAAACTTTTAAAGATGCTTTACATCTTTTAACCAAATATATAGTGATCTTCCACAAGCAATTTTTTGTTCGTTGTTAAAATAAAATAAAATTGAAAAGGTTAAATAGAAACAAAGTTGCTGATGACTTTAATTACATCATGCACACCGGAGAAACTATGTTGAAAGCCTTGTTCAATTACATCCTAAGAAACTCACCGAGGCCTTCCCCTGAGTGCATTTTTATAGCTGATTGATTTCTGCTACAAGATGTTAAGGAAAGTTCTTTTTAGAGAATCAGAGCTATTGTGGGTCAGGACTTGTGCATTAATGACAATTGTTTCCTGGACAGCATGTCACTTTATCTCATCTAGAGACACTATTTTCAGCTGGGACAGTCATTTCTAAGGATAAAATGTTGGTTATTTTCACGTCTAACTTACTTCCTTTTATTTATTTTTTTTAACTTACTTTCTTTTAAATTGTCATCCCACATTTTCTAAAAGTATATTTTTCTTAATAAGAATACTTAAAAAACTTTCTTTAAATGCCTGAAAAATGTAATTTAGCGATATATAATATGTAGAATTCACATTTTGTATAGTTAATGTGGACTAAAAATTCTTTCAAACAATTTTTTTTCCTGTTTCAGTTAAGACTATTTCAAACCCTTGTGATGGCACACTATGCAATTTTGGAAACTCTTTTTAATCTTAAAAAAAAAGTGGGGACATGGGGAACCTGGGTGGCTCAGTTGGTTAAGTGTCTGACTTCAGCTCAGGTCATGATCTTACAGTTTGTGAGTTCAAGCCCTGCATTGGGCTCTGTGCCAACAGCTCAGAGCCTGGAGCCTGCTTTGGATTCTGTGTCTCCCTGTCTCTCTGACCGTCCGCCACTCGCACTCTGTCTCTCTCTCAAAAATAAACAAACATTTTTTTTTTTAAAAGGGGAGGGACACTAGAAATTGACTACCTACCTATATCTTTCCTAGGACTGGGCTAAGAACATTGCATGAAGTTTCTCATTGGATTTAGTTGTTATTCTAAATTTCTATGCAAGTACACAGGGGCATATAATTTAAGTCACTTGACCAATTTATCATGATATTACGTAACATCCTAGGATTTGATCATGAAGCATCCTTAAATCATTCTGGAATAAACCTTAGTATTTTAGAAAAATAACAATTAAGAATTACTGCACTATACTATATTAATTACAGTATAACATCACTGTCCTGTTACGTGTGGAATGTCTGTTATCAGTGCAGAAGTGTTTGAGAAAGATTTCAAGCCCAATGTCTACCCTTTTTTAGAAACATGTAGCAGAAACTCTTTGATATCTAAAATGCTGTAAAAGTGTTGAAAAGAAAAGAATATCTAGTATGCTCCTTGTATATAATTAAAAGGTAGGATTTTTTAGTCTCATTTTTTATGTGTCTGCAAATTAAACATAGAATTTAACAACAGAAATGTTCTGAAATGTTATACTTTTCTTTGAAATATTCATTATTTATTGGGTAAAAATATATGAAGGCTGTGTGAAAATTGACTCAACTCGAAATATAAGTACATCTATATTAAACCAGATAACTCTTCTAATAGTCTTTGTTAGCAGTGGTAAAAACTCATATGAGTATCATTCATACATAGATGCCATTCTTGACTATTGCTGATTTTTTATTTTAAAAAATAAAATATTTTTATTTATATTTTTAAGCTTCTTTATTTGTATTGAGAGAGAGAAAGAGAGATCATGAATGGAGGAGGGACAGAGAGAATGGGAGAGAGAGAATCCCGAGCAGTCTCCGTGCTGACAGCACAGAGCCCAATGCAGGGCTTGAACCTATGAACCATGAGCTTATAACCTGAGCCAAAAGCAAGAGTCGGATGCCTACCTGACTGGGTCCCCCAGACCTCTCAAGAATTTGCTTATCTGATACTTATTTTAGTTCACATTGTATTATTTTTTATCATCTCCTGATTTTTAGTTTTTACCTCATTTTATTATATATTTATTTTATAATTATAATGCATATAATACAAGGATCTACTTGTATGTATGTATTCTGCTTTTGCCTAGCTCTGAACATATTCTTCATTATTTTCTTTATAAATTATAATAACTAAGGGATTAACAGTATGCCTGAGATCCATTATTGTCCCATATACTTACTTATGGGTGGGAGCACACCGGGGGAAGAAAGAAGACAAATAACCTGGTGGAATTCTCTTGAAAACATGATTCTGACAATACTCTTAGCGTTCAAATGGTATTAGTTACTGGGAATGTGCTAGCATCTTTTCAGCTGGATGTACCTCATCTAAGATAGTGGTAAACAAACCTGAGATGCATAAATTTATGAAGCAGGGTCCCTTAAAAAATGTTTTGTATGCCATGTCATTATGTGAGCATAAGGGGATATTACAACCAAACATAGCTTTCTTCTGTGTTAGTTATGTGCCTGTGTCCATTACGTCTTGATAATCCCACATGTTAATCTGATTCAGAATGAATCTAATGTAACTAGAAAGGATTTAGGAACCTCTGGAATATCCTGGATCTCTCTCTTCATCTGTGCCTCATGACTATCTTTAAACTATGAGTAAAATGTGAAACTCATTTCTTACTGTACATTTGGCTACATTCAAAATCAATGTATGTTTAGTCACATTTTTATTAACAAATTATTTGTCAATGGGGCCACGAACTTTTATGTGGTTTTTAGATTATGCTGCTGTAACATGATCCTATAATGCATTCCCATTTTGACATCACATAACACGCTATCATTGTTTAGGACAGAAAAAGGAGAGGAAAGAGAGCAGAATACCTATTTTTCCTGAAAAAAAAAAAAACATTTTCTATGTTTTTGTCTTCACTCTCAGTTAATTTCTCTAATATAAGGCAATATTTGAAGAGTGACGAAATTTCCAACTACGAAAAAATGTCAGTTCTAGACACAGTAGTTCCCCCAATGTAATATATGACAACTTATGTGACAATAAAATTCAAATAAAATAGGGAAACGTCCAATGAATATTTACCCTTTTTGGCAAAGACTTAAAACTAATATGTAATTAATATAAAAAATACACTTGAAAATCTCACTTGATGTAATACTCCACATTTGTTTTAAGCAGAGAGTAATTGTTGCAGGGATATGCAAAGATCAACTTTTTACTGGTATGGGTATAAATGATGGATAATCAAAATATTAAGCAAAACAGTTATTTTATCTTCAATGATTCAGTTACCTCATTTTAGAAAAAGTGAGGACACTTTAAAATGTGCTAAAATAACAATTCCGAAGTACGAAAGTACACAGAGATAAAAATATTGGTTTCTTTTTTATTTTAGCACACATCTGCACATAAATTGCACATAGATGCACTAACCTGTTTTAGGGTCTACGGAGAAGTAGGGCTGTCCCTGGAGAATACTATAAACCACCCGCGCACTGTTTCCATAGGTAGGGTCAT